>NC_056748.1:32117691-32382691 GCF_019279795.1 Protopterus annectens
GTTTCTGTTTTGTGGAAACAATTTGGCAAGGAGTCAGGCCTGTTGTGTTCCACTCTCAGGCTGAGTGCAGCCTTCTGAAGACTGCCAGGTAACCCAGGCTCTATGCTCATACCTGTGCTGGGAAGTGAACTAGAGGTACCTGCTTCAGGTGTATTCTTGCTACTGCTGCTATTGCTGTGGGTCATGTCAGAACTACATCTGACACTGGTTCCTTTGCATTCTGGAACATAAGCACTAGTAAAAGTAAAACATTTCCCACACAGCTGTCAGGGTGTGCCTTGTCTCCTTCATTTTCAGATGTTCATTTACTTTGAGATCAAACAGCAGAAGAACCTTGGGGTGTCCAAGAAAGTCACCTTAGTATCCTAGGTGAAGAAGGTTGGAAAATCGCAACGAAATGAAAGCTGAGCCCTAAACCTTTTTCAGTGCACCATACAGCAACTTTTCCACAATAGTATCAAGTTCATTATTCATATCTTTTTGAATGCGTATTAATTAGTTTAGCACCTGTGATAATGTGGCAGATGCAAAGACAAACTTTACAAACTGATGCATGCCTTGGGATTCTTTACAGGGTGACGGACAGCAAGGTCCTCTACAGAGGAATCTTTCCATACAGCTGCTACAGAAACAGTAATTCCAAGCTTGGGAGTCTCTGCCCTGATTGAGCACTCAGATAGTGGAAAACTGCTGTAGTGTCAGTATTCCTTGATACAAATATTGTGGCTTCCTGAAGGATGCCCACCAGTGATGGGACTTCACAAGAGATCTGAGGGGAAAGTAATCTGTCTTTAGCAGTGTCATTTTAGGGGCCAAGATGATTTCATTGGGCTAACCTGTTCACTAAGCAAAAAATGAAGAACGTCCTCAAACTTGTGGTACTTGGGGGAAGTGGAGTTTTGATTATGATTCTCTACTAGAGGAATTAGATCAGGTTTTGCATGTTTTGATTTGCATAGACATTTCTTTAAACCTTTACAGGGCAGTTCAGATTCAGGAGAATCAACTAGCCTCCTGCAAACAGCAGCTACAAGAAAGCACTACATTAGACAAGAGTGTGTTGTGTGTGCATGCGTGTGTGTGTGTCTGTGTGTGTGTGTGTGTGTGTGTGTGTGTGTGTGTGTGTGTGTGTGTGTGTGTGTGTGTGTGTGTGTGTGTGGAGGGAGGTAAGGAAGTTTATGGCTGGGAATACCAACCTGACAGGGTGGATGTCAGTAGTTTCCTGGTATGATCTCTGGTCCTAAACTGCCTTGTCAAATAGGAAAGAAGGCACTATTCTATAGAGAAAGTGTTACTATCAGGAGAATCAAAGCCAGGAATCCTGGTCCTGAAGTCATTGACATTTGAAAGGCCACTGGCAGAAACCCAGGCACCAGAACAACCCGTGTCTGAGAAGATAATATTAATCCCTTCATATCAGTAGAGCCAGCACCAAAAGGAAGGTGCCAGGTAGGTCACTATCCAAATGGTCTGCACTACCAAAGATGGAATGGACAACACTGAGACTGTCAGCACCAGGTATGGTTTCAGAAGAGTAGTATTTCATCCCACCAACAATAGAAAGGCCATCCAAAAAAGAGTAATCACAGGAGATATCAATGCTTCTGAAAATTAACTGATGGCAAGAAGGCAAATGTCAGAACAAGCAATGGGGCTGCTGCCACCAGATTTCTGTCACAGGGAAAAAGTAAACATTGTCAAACTTTCTGACATCAAAACATCTCAAAGCTGTGCATTTGTCACGATGGTCACTAAACAAAAGAGGCACACAGGATGGTTTTCTCGCCTTAATCCTCTGTGCTAATTGCCAGACAAGGCAGAGTTTACCCATCATGAGTATGTTGTATAGTACAGAGTAGATGGCCAGGGCATTTAGTCTGTCAGAGTACCTAAGGGTATTGAGACCTGAGATTTTTACAGTGAGGAAATGCTGAAGACTCTCAAAATGATGCAGGAGCTTAGTGAGGTGCATGTAGAAGGGTGCATTATATTCAATAATATGCCTAATAAGGGAGACATAAATTGAGACAATAACTTCATTGGACCTCGATGAGATACTACAAAGGATAAGTTGTGCATAGTAGAAGGATTTTTTAATCAACACATAGACATGGTGATTAAAGAAGAGTGTGTTATCAACAGACATACCGAATTCATGATGACTGTGCCAAGTGTAAATTTATCCATCTGTAAGCAGTAGTAGGGATGCTAGATTTACAATACAGGTGGCATAATGATTAAAGTCTTTGCCTCCCATGCACAAGGTACAAGGTTTGATCCTGACCTCTTCTTACTGCCGGTATGAAGTTTGCATGTTCTTCCTATGTCTCTGTGGGGGTGTTTCAACCTCAAACTCACTCAAGATTGGAGTTGTGGGCAACAGCACATAATTAGTGCCTATTGGAAAAGAGTTGTACATACAAACCATTTGGGGCATCAGCTGTGTTACTTGGTATCTTCTAGATAAGAGCATATGGATCACAGACAGCACAGTGTGTCAGGGCTAGCCCCATGATGGTGTAAGTAATGGCTCCAGGTGATTGTGTCACATTGACTAATGTTGCCAAAATGGGTATGGGTATTTACCGATGATACATGGGTTGAGGATATGGCCTAGTCTAACCCTCAACTGGGATGCATGCTAACAGTGGGAGGGGTCTATGGGCCCCTATTGGCCAGCATGTGCCCACCATAAGCTAATGGCTGGCCAGTGTCCCATTGCCCACCTTGGGTTACTTGTTATCTGATGAGCAAAATCTGAATGTAAAATCAATCAACCTGCCAAACATGAACTAAGAATTGTTACATTCAATACAGTTCACTGACAAGACACAGCTAGGAAGTGGATAACATGATAGTAAGGAGGAAGCTGGACACCTTCTGTATCCAGGAGAGAAGATGCTAGGGAAGTGCAGCAAAGCCATTTGTTGTGGGATCCAGAATTTACTGCTCATAGTGCGGACAGACTAGAAATGGTGTGGGAATTGTGTTGAGGGAGAGGCTTCAGATGACAGTGAGGGATGTCACTAGTATTAGTGATAGACTCATTGCAATCGGGCTCCAGTGTAAGGATAGGCAGTACTTATAATCTCAGGCTATGCCTGTTAACAGGGCTGTGATAGTGAGGAAAAGAGTGCATTCAAACAGCAGTTGCAGGACCTACTAGATAAAGCAAGACAGCATGCATTGATTTGATGGCGACCAGCTCATGATTCAGTAAGAGAGACAGTCACAAGATCACATACAAGAGTGGCCAACATGCAACTCAGGTAGACTTCCTCCTAGTAAGGAAGAGGCATTGGGGTAGAATCAGCAATTGCAAATCCATCCCCAGTGAAAACAGTCAGGTCTCAGCATAAAACAGTGAGTGCCACAAACAGCTGCAAGCAGTGATCAGACAAGGCTTGAAGGTCAACTGAGACTAGACTGAAAACCTGGACAAATGTCTAAGGAAATACTTAGGACTCTAGCACCACATGATGAAGAGGAAATAGATGGAGTAGAAGAAGAGCAGCAATGCCTCAAAACAGCATGGACTATAGAACAGACGTGGTTGAGCTAGGTATGGAAAAAAGTACATAAAGAAAACTGGTGGCGTTCTTTGTGCTGGACTCAGTGAAGGCTGGCGAAAGGGGCGGAGCATGGTCATTACATCTAGAGAAGAAAGAACTGACCTGGCAACTACGTTTAAGGGCTAACATCTGGCCAGGTCTCAACGAATGTATTTCTATCAACAGTATTCTTAGGTTGAAGGCACTGGAAAGATTACCTGATTTATTTTAATATTTATGGAAACGTAAAATTAAACTAAATTGAGTTATTTTGAATAACATTTTAAAGTAAAAACTTGTTTTTGTATTTATATTTCACACATATGCTATATATTAAATTTTTGAGATGTGCTGGAATGTTAATTTTATGATTTTTAAAGGTTTTATAAATATTCATGAATATTTATAAATATTCATAAATATGCATGCAGAGATTTGTTCTCACTGGCTGAAATCATGGCGGGTGCCTTTTCTATGAAGTCATCACTAATTGAAGGTATTTTAACATGAACTGCTTTCTTTTAAACTGTCTGAAGAAGCTTCTTATGGTAGAAACGAAAGTGCTAATTTTATGTGTAAGTGTGTTTTTCAAAGATAAACAGGCTTAGAATATTGGATTTTACATTTTTTGTACCCCGTGGAGTATTCACATTTCCTGCCATTATTACACTAGCTTGCAGTGCTACCGCCTAATCTATTTAGCCAGTGAGAAGAAAACATTGGGAACAGAGAACCAGAGATTTACTGTAAATACATTGCTCTCAGTCCTTAGATAGGTCCACCACTGTACTGAGATCTTCATATTTTGTCTTACAGTGGCCAAGGAGCAGCAAACTCACATGGGGGGCTGTTTCAAAAGACAAGACCACCTTCTCTAGCAGCCAGTGCACATGCCATGTGTACTACTGTCTTGTACAGATGTAATGTCATGTGTAACATGTTTGGGCACTATTATGTTCTCTTTTTGTTTTCTCCTCTTCCGCAGGTTCATTTGTGATTGTAGCAAAGGAGACACAGTGGTCACATCAGCCTGCACCAGCCAACACTTCTTGCTGACTTGCCAGTGGTCACCAGGCTTGCATCTCATTAGCGGGATGGAGGTCATCCTACTGAAGGTGTTCTGGAGTGCTCACTGTTACCCTTTGCAGACTAGAGAGTAGGCTTTTATCCGAGTGGCCCAAAGGGATCCCACAGCATTTGCAAAGGCTGATGTCATACAAAGTGTGTCAACAGCTAGCTGCATACCTCAGATATATGGAGCACCTTCTGGCATGGTTGAGCTGCTTGAATGGTAGGCCCCCAACCACTGGGCCACCAGAGGCACAGTTTCCACATGACATCAGTCAAGTAGTTGACTGACATCTATGTGGCCTAGCTTCTAGGTCAGTCTATCCTCCACTATGTACCCTGACCTATCCCCATCCATCAATTGCCATACATTGTTTTCTGCCCAGTCCTTCTGGTCACAAAGTATCCATCCTCTGTCTGTGTCCATCTACTTCTCTTCTCATGTTTTGTGTTATTTCCTCCCTATCTATCTATCTATCGATCTATCTATCTATCTATCTATCTATCTATCTATCTATCTATCTATCTATCTATCAATCTATCTATCTATCTATCTATCTATCTGTCAGGTCTATATTGAATTAGCGAATGCTTAGAAAAGTGAACGCTAATTCATCAACCATTTTTAAGCAAAAGCTTAAAATCTCGAACACCTGGAACAACAATTTTTTTTTCCCCAGGGAAAAAAATCGTTGGTCCAAAAAAAAAAAACTTAAAACCTTATATGATGTGAGGGGCTGTGCCCCCCACACCCCCCTACTTAAATATACCAACTCCAAGATCGCACGACAGTGGAGGAAATGGCAAACTCCTGAAACCGGCCCAGTGATTTGTTGCCCTGTGAAAACAATCGCTGTTCGAGTTGAACTGTAAGCTTTAAGCAAAAGTCGATGAATTAGCGTTCGCTTTTCTAAGGGTTTGCTAATTCAATATAGACCCTATCTATCTATCTATCTATCTATCTATCTATCTATCTATCTATCTATCTATCTATCTATCTATCTCTCCCTGCATTATATATTTGTTTGTTTATCTGCCCCTACAACTTTCCCTTCTCGCTGTACCCCACCTACAACTGTTTTTCACTGTCTCTCCAAGCTACGCTTCATCTTCTTATATGAAGCATGGCACCTTTTCCACCAAAACCCATTCTTCATCCCTCCTCGGTCTTTCTCACACTGTGTGTGCATCGGAGAGGCAGTGCTTGATGGTACGTGAATGTGCCTAACCTCAGGCACGCTTCTTTTCCTTTCTTTTTATGCTGGACACTGATCTTATGAGCTTTGCTACTATAACTGCTTCACTGAACCTGCCTCTGTAATTAAACCCAACTAATTTACTCCTTTTCTTAGAGTATTGGCACTATGCAAGATCTGGTAATATTTTTATTTTTATTTTATTTTATTCAACATATATTCACCAGGAAAGTTCAACTGGGACTGAGCCCATTTTCAGTTGAGGCCTGTGGAGAAGCACTCCAGATGGTTGTCTTTGGAATGTGGGAGGAAGCCCATGTGAATGCAGAAAGGACCTGTAGACTCCACACAGAAAGCACCCTTGTTGAGAATCGAACCAGAGAACCTCTTGCTGTGAGACAACAGTGCAAACCGCTGCATGACTGTGTCTACATTTAAAGACTGCCATGTTATAAGTTCATACGTAAATGCTAAGCTATCCGTCTGCAGACTAATGCAAGTCTAGCCAATAACCAGAGATCAGAATCAAACCCTGTACCTTATATCTGTAAGGTAAAGACTTTTACCATTATGTCAGCCCCTCGCTGTTGATATTTAACCCTGTGCAGATGCAAAGTACTTGTCTTTGAATTTATCCTTATTGTTGTTATAATGTTCATTTATGTTCGCTTGTAACAACCTGGTTAGAAACTGTAAAGTAAAAATGCTTTTCATAAATGTTCATTACACACATCTATATATATATATATATATATATATATATATATATATATATATATATATATATATATATATATATTGTGTTGTATTGTATATGTTAGACAGTGATGCAGATTCAATAAAGTCTACACAGTCCACTAAAACAGTGTGCGAGTCACTGCGTGATGCACACACAATAGTGCACCATTTTGTACTCAGTAAGTGGCTCTACATACTGTGTAGAGCTGTGCAAACATGGTAAGCATTGTGGCATGCCTGTTAGCATAAGCAGCTGAACTGTATACTAATCAACCAATCCAAGATGGAGGAGCTATTCAACAAGCTACAAAGCAACTGTGTAGACTCAGTGCTGATTTTCTCTGCGAATTCCAAAACCTATTGGAATACAGACATGGAAAGGAGTCTACACAGAATGAATGTTAGGGGCTGCTGTTGCTTTAATCCATGTGTATGTGCAACAGGCTGAAGTCTATGTTGGTGCTGTGGCTAATAGACTATGGCCAAGAAGGAGAAAGGTTTTAGACCCTGTTTAACTTATCACAGTCTGCATGAGGTGGAAATTGTAGGTGGATACAGACACACTACAGGAACTCTGCAACCTCTGTCGTCCTCAACTCAGACCAAGAGCAAATGAAGGGGAACCAATGCTGGTAAAGACAAAGGTATGTGCGGCACTTAGAATTTTAGCTACAGGAACCTTTCAGAGACCAACAGAGGACATGCTGGGGATGTCACAGGCATCAGCATCCAGGATCCTACATCAATTCATGAATGCTATGCTCTAACATGAGGGAAGCCTTCTAGCTTATCAGTGGGAGAGGTACGTACTAGGTAGCCTATCTACCACAAGAGGAGTGGTTTCTGGCTCAGAAATTGTAGTTTATTGGCTGTTTGGGAAGTTTTTCCATCCCTTTCAACTTTCTGGTTTAAAACCCATATTTGCACTTGTTTATAGCCTTTCCTGTAACTAGTCTAGTCCAGATACAGATTTGCTGTATCCAGGACTGTTTGTAAGCGTCTGAGCTCCCCAAGCCTTTCTGTGTTGGAGGGAAGCCTTCTAGGTTATCAGTGGGAGTGGTAAGCACTAGGTAGCCTATCTACTACAAGAGGAGTGGTTTCTGGCCCAGAAATTGTAGATTATTGGCCATTTGGACAATTTTCTATCCCTTTCAACTTTCTGGTTTAAAAGCCCACATTTGCATGGGTTTGTGCTAGATTAAGCTCCATGCAGCGGCGCCGAGCTGAGGTAAACTATCACTGGTGCTAGAAAGTCTGCTCTTCAGTTTTTCCCTTAGATCTTGCTAGTTCTTTCTCTCTTGCACTTCAAATAGCCTAATCACTTTGCACTTCAACAGGTTTTTAGAGCAATTATTGTAGCACACCTAAGTGCCATCAGCACCAGTCGTTCTTCATGGAAGTAGCTCCAGTACTTAGTAATTATGACCACCACTCCTGGCATGATTAAAGGGCAGTTCCCTGTGCTTTCTCATATTAACCTGGTGTACTTGGGCATTCTGAGGCAGTGTAGCAACTGCCTCATGTACACAGACAACCCTCTACTCTTACCTCCCAACACTCAGACTTGTGAGAGATGCACTTATATCACCAAACTGGAAGCTATGCACTCTTCAGCCAAGACAGGACTAGCTGGTCAAGAGGAGAAGGTCACCATCTGCACCACACCACATGGAGCACCAGAACACCCACTATCACAGCTCTCACATAAAACACTAACCACACACCCACCTTTGTGGAGCCTCTCAATAGAAATTTACCCAAACAGCAGAGACCTCCAAGACAGAAATGCACTCGACCACCACAACACAGCACAAACCACAGGATGTATAGCTCACCTCCACAGTGTGCCCCTCAACCTAAGCCCCTAAGGCTAAACACCTTGCCAATACACTAATCATAGGTCACTCAATAGTGAGACACACAGATGTTCCACTCACTAGGTTGAATTAGGAGAAGGTAACAGTCAGCCATCTATCAGGTGCCAGAATCCGACACATAACACACGCACTCAGGTCACTCCACAACAAGTACAAGTATGACTCTGTCATCGTCCATGAGGGTGTGAATGACCTGAGACACACCTCCCTGGACTACATGAAAATAGGCATGGTGGAGCTCTCAGATTATGTGGCTCAGGCAGGTATGACACTAGAACTGAGCAGTATCCTACCGTCACCCAGAATGATACCACAGTACAAACAAAAAATGATTGACTTCAACAATTGGCAAAGTTTCTGGTGTCATTCTAAGGAGATCCAGTATCTGTCTGCTTGGGATGACATGATTGACAGACCTCAATGTTTTGCCAGAATTGACCTGCATCTGTCACCCCTGGGTTTCTGGGTACGGGCTAAGGCTCTTGCCACCCATATAGTGCCTTTTTTAGGTGGTGTTCCAAAGATCAAATTAACAGCTTATAAATAAATGCAATCTGAGGGTCATGCTGCTCAGCACTAGAAGTCTAAATCTCAAGATGCACTCGCTTGAGGCACTCCTCAGAATGGAGAACATTGACATTTATGCTGTAATGGAGACCTAGTTTAAAGTGGCAGAAAGCACCCCTGCACCACCAGGCTATAACTCATTCCACACCTTTCGGCCCTGAAACATGGACCAAAGCTCCAAAGGCGGTGGTGTCTCCATGTTCATAAAGGATATGCACACCTCCAGACTAGTAGCCCAGCATAACACATCTGAGATACTTCAGGTACAACTAACAATGGTTAAGATGGTGATCCAGGTCATAGCTGCTATAGGTCCCCAACTTTGTCCCTTGACTCTCACTCCACGTTCCTAAGCACCCTGGAATCTGTTAAGGTCCAACCCAACATTCTCTTACTAGAACACTTCAACTACACCTCCATCAATTGGAAAAACTACTCAAGCACCAATACACTGGTCCAATGCTTCCTGGAATTCAATTCCAATGCCCTGGACCAGCTCATTCTGACCCCCACTAGAGGAAGTGACATCCTTGACCTGGTTATTACTAACATGGGTGACTGTTGCTCTACACCAATAGTCAATCCCTCCCTGGTCAGATCCAACCATAAACTAATCACAATGGAAATCCACATCTCACCTACACCCCCACAAAGGTAACCACCTTAAAAAACTTCTCCAAAGCTGACTTTGGACTCCTAAAAAAATAGAGGTGGATAACTTCACAGCACCCATGCCAATGGAAAATAGCTGCATGACTGCCGAATCATACACCAATGCACTATACAAACATGTACATAAATACATGGAACTAGCCATACCCAACAGAACCAAGACACTCTCCTCCAAAAATGGAAGCCAATCTGGTGGTCACTTGCCATTAGTAAACTCTACAACAGAAGGAAGAAATTGTTGCAGAAAAAGGTGAAGTCCCAAGACTGGAAAAACTCCCTTATTAGCCTCAACGAAAAGTTGAGATCCCTTGTCAAATCCTCTAAAGCCAGCTATGAAGGCAGAATAGTGGCAGACACTAAAAACAATCACAAAGCCTTCTATAGCTATATCAAGAACCTCCATAGCAATACCCAGATTTGCTCTGAGTTACTGCACAATGGTACCACCTATACTGAGCCAACAAATATTGCCAACATTCTGGCCGACAGATTCAGTGCCCTGGATATGTTCTACATGAACTCCAAAGTGAACTGGCACCACATCTGTGTGCCCTGTTTAGTCACAGCCTCAACTCAGGCTTTGTCCCTACCAAATGGCGCACTGCTGCAGTCATCCCTCTCCATAAAGGGAGAGTGACTACAGACCCTGGGAATTATCACTCTATTAGCCTGATGAGTCTGATATGTAAAGCTATGGAGTGCATAATCATGGACCTGATTAACAAAGATATAGGAAATCTCCAAACTCTAGACCCCACTCAATTTGGCATTGTGAAAGGGAGATCATGCCTGCTCAACCTGGTTGACTTCTTTGAGTCAGTCACCAGGGCTGTGGATGAAGGTAAGGCAGTGGATATAGCCTACCTTGATCTGGCCAAAGCCTTTGATATCATTCGTGACTCAGGAATTATTGATAAACTCACCAAACTAGGCATCAACCCTTATATCACTAGGTGGGTTGCAAATTGGCTGACAGATAGAACACACAGTGTGAAAGTAGTGGACTCCAAGTCAGACTGCTGACCAGTCATGAGTGGAGTCCCACAGGGATCGGTCCTGGGTCCTCTTCATCTTACAGAAAGGCCTCACTGAGACCCATGACTGGTGTCTAAACCATGGCCTTAAGCTTAATGCCAAAAAATGCGCCGTCATCCCCTTTGGTAAAAACTCATTTCCCACTAATTACTACATCAGTGGGAGCCCACTGAACAATGAAGGCATTATAAGAGATCTGGGGACACAGGTTGACATCAACCTCTCCTTCGACCACCACATTGCCAATGTGGTCAGAAAGTACTTCTGTGTGGCACATCTCATTACCAAGGGTTTTGCATCCAGGTAGAAAGAGGTCATCATCTCTCTCTACTCTTCTCTCATTAGACCAATCATTGAGTATAATGCCCTATTTGGCATGTACCTAACTAGACACCTGCAACAGCTGGAAAGTCCACAGGCGTACCTCATGAAGAGGATCCTAGGCATTAATCAAATGTCCGACACGGACAGATTTAAAATACTCCAGCTATTCTCTGTATCATATTGCCTACTTAGAGGTGATCTCTGCTTGACTTACAAAGCCATGTCTGACCCAGCTCTGTTAGAAATGCTACAGCTAAAGAAATCCCAATCCCTCTGCACCACACACTCCAGAGACTTCTACCACATTACCACAATCAACAAAACATGCTGGAGGGACAGGTTCCTCACCCAGAGACTACCCATGTTCTGGATTAGACTTCCCATACATGTCAAGCAGAGCACCTCGCTGTCCCTCTTCAAGAGAAATCTTGATGGGTGGATGGGTAATAGAAAGTTCACCCCGGGGATCACTCCAGTAGCTCTACTTGATAGAGGCACTGGGAACTAATGTTGGGCAGCATGATGCCAGGGCACTTCTATGGGCTAGGCTTGTAAAGGCTCCAGGGCCATTAGTCTAGTACACACCTATGACCCTATGAACATGCCAGTGACTACATATATTTTCTCCATATACCTGAGGACAGGGCCGCAAATATGCAGGAGTTCTACCTGTAGCAAACTACCCTGAACTACTGGGTGCCATAGACTGTACACATATAGAAATCAAAGCACTACCCATGGAATAGAGAAAGGTGCACATAAATATAAAGGGTTTCCACTCTATTCATTGCCAAGTCATGTGTAATGCTAAGGGAAGCATCTTAAATGTGTATGCTGACAACCTAAGCAGTTACCATGACTCACATATCTGGTACAACTCCCAACTGTATGAGATGCTTACTAGGGGTGATATCCTACAGGGTCATTTACTGGGGGATGCAGGTTATCCACTGGAACCATGGCAGATGATGCCCATCAGAAATGCATACACACCAGCTGAAGAATTCTATAATGAGGCACACGGTCAAACAAGAAATATCATAGAGCATGTATCTGGGCTGCTGAAGTCACAGTTCCAGTGCCTAGATACATCTCAGGGACCCCTACAAAACAATTCATGTACATGTACTGAAATCTTAACCACCTGTGCCATACTTCACAACATCGCTCTGAGAAAACAGCTTCAGCAGGATTGCAAGGGGAAGGGGCACACATCCCACCACCACTGGCAAGGTCACCACAGCCATACGCAGATGAAGAGTTAGAGTGGGAACCTGGTGTAGGCAGATGTAGGCATGCTCAATATGCCCTTGTCTTTTCTAAGAGGCAATGCATAGCACATTCACTCACCACCTAATGGGCTACAACCTTCATCCTACACACATACATACAGTAACATTGATTCCAGGTGACACTCACAACCTTTACATACCCATGTAATGGCTGTGCACTCCTAGCATCAGACAGAGTCAGCCCTGAACTAAAACTGTAGCAACTGCTGGATTTAGAAGGTAAGTGTTAAACCTGGAATTTAAAAAAAAGTGTAATAATACAAATGAATGGCATATCCTTGCATACTGTTACTTGGTAATGTAAGTAAAAGGTGGTTGATTTTTACAGCAATGACATCAATATGTGACAGCAGTGACTTATGTGAATACATGTGTCCTCTATCAAGTAATAGGCATCAAACAGCAATGATTCACAAATTCATACCTCTTAAAAGTACTGACTGTCAAAGAATGTTCTCAATTTGGCCTTATACTTTTGTACTGACAAATCATTAAAGACAGAAGTTAGAAATTAATAACACACATTTCAGTTTCAGACTTCATATCCCTCAGTAAAATCTTAATAAAAACAGTGATGCAAAAACGTTGATTGTTTGATTCTATCAACTGTTTTAACTATGTAAGACCAAATTATTTAAAAAAAATCTTCCTATTGTTCAGCCTTTTTCCCACTTTTATTTATGGCTTGCTCCAGCTTTGTTACTGTGAGTGTGGGAGGCATGTGCACATTACAAAAAACTGTAAGAAAGCAGTGCAATTACCAAAACAGCATCATAAACACAGATATACCAAGCACTAAGTCAGTTATGCAGCCTGAGCATCAGACACAAAACTTATATATCCCTGAACCCAAAAGATAACAAGGATATTGCACTGTTATCATCAATTGCACAGGGTGTTGTAGAGGTGGATGTGTAGGCTGAATCAAAAGGTAAGTGAGTGCATGTGAGCAAGAAAGAGAAACAGGCAAACATTTGGATAAAGTATCAAAAAGTCACTGAGACAGAATGAGCTTTAAGCCTCATGACTGTCCCATGTAACTCTTATGTCTGTGTGTCTATATGGGCACTCCAGGTGAAATTGGTTTGTGAATGTCTGCAAGAACACAGCCAAGCTCTGTGCTGGCTGTATGTCTTGGTATGTCAGACAGGCATGAGCCATGCATGGTAGAACTGGCAGTTCATCATTGTTGTACCTGACCATGAGAACTGGCTCTGCCAGGAGTTGCACTGGCACATCCATGCCCATGGTCAGATGCACTGCTGCTACCTGAATGTGACTGATGTCTGCTGGATGAGCTTTCTTCATGAGTATGCCCAGGACCAAGACCTCATGGCCTGCCACATCTGGTGTGAACACCTGAACCACTGACGAAGCAGTCGAAGTAGTGTCACTAAGGGAGTGAGATGGGGCACGGCCACATCAGCTAACATCAGATGATGTGGCTGACCTATGTCCACGTGGATGCCGTTCCCCTCCCTGCAGACATTCTATCACAGACACTGACTGAATCAGCAACACAGTGTAGGCAGTCACACATGTCAGCCTGTGCCACTTCTACAACCCTAAACATTTCCTTGGAGGCCCTATTGGAACATACCTGCACCTCCATGATGGCCCTAAACATATGTCAAGTGGCACGAAAAGACACACCTGGATCAAGTGGAGGATGGACAGCAGGCCTCCTCTGAGCACCCCTAAAATCCCTCCTATGTGACACCTCTCCCACAATTTGGCTATGGCCAGAGTCAACAGGCACTGAAGACACAGTAGCGAAAAAGGCAAAGAAAGTCGCAGGTAAACCAACAGTCTTTAATCCAACAGCAGGAACTCACAAAATACCAACGGACTGCAAACCAGCATAAACATTAAAATAAAGTGCTTTTCATCCTGCTCATTAGCAGGACTTCTTCAGATAAAAAACTGAAGCCACAGTAACCACACTACCCTGATCAAGTGTCTTAACCTCCACCTTTCCAGTATCTGAGGACTCATTAGAAGGGGTTTGGACAGGCCTACTGTGTCCGATGGAATTGTAGGACATAGCTGAATGTCAGATTAAACCTCTGACCCCCCAACTCTGCCTCTGTTTCCCACCATCAGAGTCTGATGATACTCTGACATCAGGTGGTAAAAGTCCTACACTTCCACTATCAGGATCACCTGTGATAATAAGCAATAAACACAGGAAAGTAATTAACAGCTACACTATTATAGTTCAATATATGCTAACAAACTAACACAGCTGCCACTATCACAGACAGTACAGCAATACACACACAGTCCTGACACCCACCTCACACATATGGATAAAATAATTATTTCTGTGAACTGCGCATCGGTACTGAAATAAAAATGTTTGCCTTACCATGTGCAGATGACTCCACATTTGTTAGGGAGGATGGTCCTGGAAGAATTTAAGCAAAATATAAGGACACTGACATCACAATAACACAGGGGGAAAATGTTTCCCTTTATATGTCCATTAACAATACATTTAACTGAAACTTTGATGACACGTCCACCCCAAGCCCATGTGTGATGAACCAGAATGTGTTGTTAACTGTATCAATCTATAACAAGCCCCCCCCCCCGCAAAACAAAATTGTTAAACTTAAGTATTACTCTCAATATTT
The DNA here is from genome assembly GCF_019279795.1 of Protopterus annectens. Classification (NCBI taxonomy): domain Eukaryota; kingdom Metazoa; phylum Chordata; order Ceratodontiformes; family Protopteridae; genus Protopterus; species Protopterus annectens. The sequence continues at coordinate 32,132,648 of NC_056748.1, forward strand.
TACTATACAAGAAATATTTAAAATGTGACATAGATAAGCTTATCTGGAAGCTCCTCCTGGGGCATACTTGTCCTGCCTGAGACAGCAGTACCAACATCAATCACATGCTGTTGTGCATTTTCCACTGAGCTCTCTGGATCCCTGACAGTGGACAGGAACTCTTCATTTGGTGTCAGTGATGGTTCTGGAGCACCCCCCATCTGTCCACTGGCCACTGCAGCTGCTCTCCTCCGAGCCAATGAAATCACGTCAGTGTCCCTATGATGCACATAATCATATATACTGCTTGGTCCCCCAACAGGGTTTACATCATTCACTATCTGCTGCCAAATTTGCATTCTTCCAGACACAACCACATGTCCTCTCTCAAGCAGAAAGGCACCATGTCACCTAAATGCTTGGATAATTACACAATTCTCAGGGTCACTGAAGGGGAGTTTGTGGGGAATGGGACACTTGGGGTCCATAGTGCTAGGTGACATAAAAAACAAAAGAAGGACACTACCTGCTTAGATACCACACATAAGTAGTTTTCAATATTACCCACTGGAGATACAAAGCAAATCAAGATATTCAAATATAATAAAGGATTTATGTGGTAGTCACACACAAAGCACAAGATATTCAAATATAATGAAGGATTTACATTGTAGTCACACACAAAGCACAAGATATTCAAATATAATTTCAAATTATTCAAATATAATAAAGGATTTTTTGGCAGCAGTCACACAAAGCAAGATATTCAAATATACGTGGCAGTCACACACAAAGCACAAGATATTCAAATATAATAAAGGATTTACGTGGCAGTCACACACAAAGCACAAGATATTCAAATATAATAAAGGATTTACGTGGCAGTCACACACAAAGCAAGGTCTGATCCAAAACAAGGGGAATAACAATAGCAAAGCAAACCTCTCTACAAACAATTTTGCTTGTGCCAACACAGAAATGGAACTTGGCTCCCCCAGCCACAAAATAACAGGCAAATGACATTTTGGTACCAAAGGAATAAAACATCAGTGAACAGTTATAAGTGCCTTCAAAGAAACTGTCCCCAAAACATATGTAGACATTTACCACAGAACATTCATTGTTATGCAATTCCCAGTCATCTCTCCCTGTGGCCAGAACTCCCATAGAGATATCCATGGGCCGTCCTAGAAGACTAATACTCCTGTGTCATTCACTATATAGGACATTTATATTTCAATGAAATAACAACAGAAGAGTGTAAAGAGAAACAGTTGTAACTTTAACTCTTGTGATGAAAGTTAATAAGGCTGTGCATCTCAGAAAGTAAAATGTCCTGACAAAAATGCCTATGCCATCAGTAAACTGTTTTGTAAATGTCTCTATAACTGTTTTCTTTTACTTGTATTGCAATAACTGTTGCATAATCATTTTGTATTTTGAATTCTTTATATTTGTTATATTTTTGCTTATTTTGTGCTGAGGAGTTTTTCTTCCTGGTCCTCCCCTGAAAAAGTCCAATAGCTCAGTCGGACTATCCCAGGCAACAAATGTCAAATAAATAAATAAATAAATAAATATAAAGCCAAACCAAAAATGTGACAGGTCATGAAATGTATGCCCCAGTACATGTCTACAAAGTGAAATCACCTAACAGTTCCAGCAGCAAACAACTGTAAAACTAATTCCAAAGTAATACCAGACACTATTGGTGATCACCACCCTATCTGTACAGCTAGACTTATCACTCACCCTTGCAAACAACATACATACAAGTCAGCGCACAACTTAACCCACTTTAATCAGGAGACCTTTACAAATATTCTAAATAATATTAATTGGTCTATCCTTAAATACCTACCTCTTGATAAGACAGTCGAAAAATTTAACTCTACATTCGTAATCATATTGAACAGCTTAGCTCCTGCCACAAAGAAAAGGGTAAAAACTAATTATTCTCCTTGGCTTTCTAACAATACCAAATCTCTTATGCAAAAAAGGTAAAAAGAGATAAAGCTATGCTATTCAAAACCAAAAACTCATGCAAATCTACAACACTTTAGAGCACTACATAACCTAGTTAAGAAACAAGTGCACGTAGATAAAAAAAAACAATTTTACTGAAAGCCACAAGATCAGCACAAAGCCAATCCAAAACTATTTGGGCATGCAATCAAAAGAATTCTACAGCCTGGAAATCAATCTTCCCCTCAACCTTCCACCTGACAGTATTTTTTCTCAGTTTAACTCCTATTTCATTAAGCATATCCTCTATTACTAACAATTTCCCAACATCACCTTCTACTTTTCTAAATATCACACTACATGCCTCACCACCTTCTCACTACAGCCAGTACCCACTTCCTTTATTATGTCCCTGCTAAACAAACCCAAACCATGTCCCCCCTCTGCTGATAAACTCTCCAGTGAGTATTTAAAATCAGCAGATGACTTTATAGACTATCCAGTCTCCAGTTTCATAAATAGATCTATCAAAGAAGCATATGTTCCCCACCCTTTGGAAAAAGTTCTTTGTCCTTCCTCTTCACTACAAAGGTGGTATCTCTACCAAAATATGTAGCTACAGGCCTATTGTTAGTCTTTCTCCTCTTTGAAGAAATGTGAAGGCTGCCAGCCTAGCTAGATAGAATATTGTAGATAATGCTATGTCTTTGTAAATATTAATAAAAGCCATAGGCTTGTTCTCTTAAATGTGAGAAGACTGTATTGGATGTTGAACTGCAAAAATGTAACAACAGTGCACTCTGCTGTAAGAAAGCTGATGAGTCAAACATTTTATGACTGTTTGATCTCAGGGCTCGGAGCCGTGGTGTCAGAACCAGCAGATTATTTCTATTGTTTTGAGACCAGAGTTAATTGCTAGATTTAACATATATAATGTCTTTAATTGCTGTGGTTTCCTGACCAGGTACAAGCTTATTAAGAAATGTAAATGTAGAGTTTCTATTAGCCTGGGAAACTATTATCAATTTAAAGGGCTTTCTCAGAGAGAGAGAGCATTTTGGATTTTGCCTAAAGCTGACAACAACTCATCATTACTCTGCTTTTGCTCTATATGTAAGTTTATTTAGAACTGTGATTGCTCTTAGATATAGATAGAAAATAGTAAGTTTAGCTGTTTTCTGTATTGATGTCAAAACTATTCTACTGTATTATTTTAAGCATTTTTCTGTGATCTCTGAACTCTTGACTAGCACTGTGTAGTAAGAAGTATTGTCTTGTGTTTTTTATTATTTATTATTAAATATTTTTAAAGCTTTCAACTGTGACTGTTTTGTGTAGAGATAATTTAAGCTCTAGACTACATTGCATGTAAATAGTGATACTGGCCAAGCCACTACAATAGCTTTAGCCCTGGGTCACACTTACTATTTGGATAATAATATTCCACAGTAATAATTGGACACCCTTTGGTAAAGGCCTTATTAGTAGCTGATATTAGTGGTTGGTGGCAGCTGGTACTACCTTATAGACTAGCAAGAAGGGAGCATAGCTGGGGAATCTGTGCCAGCCTTCCCCAGGAGTGTCTGTGGGTTTGTATATAACTCATATCTTAAAGAGTGTGTGTGTGTGTCAGCTACTTGGGCAGGGACACGAAGGACTGGTTGGACAGAGAGAGTGCTGGAGGTTTTAGCTTGACCACTAGGCTGAGACCTGTACCCTATAGCTGTGTCAGTGGGGAGTCTTATTGGGGATCTAGAGAAAAAGGGAGAACCCTGCCCCAGACTGACTGTGATCTCTGTGTGCTCTTAAGGGAAATTGTACTTTACTGTGTGTGTACCTGTTATCCTTCCCAATGTGCACGACCCTCACTGGTGCTAGTGGTGAGGACTGAGGCTCCTTGACTGCTGGGCCAAAATGTGGGCATCACATCCTCTATCCAAACTTCTAGAGAAATGCGTACATAAACAGTCGCTTCCATACCTACTTGATACAAATCTTCTTTCTCCCACATAACATGGATTTAGACCTGCACACAGTACTAGCACTGCTCTTCTTTCTTTCACAGACACAGTAAATAAAGCATGTGATGGAGGTAACTTTGTCTCTTCTCTATTCTTAGATCTGTCTAAAGATTTTTATACTGTCTCCCATCCAAAACTCTTGTCCCAACTTTCCCTGCTTGGCTTAACTGAAACTGCCCTACAATGGTTCACCACCTACCTCTCAAACAGATATTAATCAGTAAAATGGAACTCTAGTTTCCCTCCTTTTCTTCCAGTATTCACTGGGGTACCTCAAGGCTCCATTCTTGGTCCAGTCTTATTCAATATCTTTATCAATCACCTTCTTACCTCCACAGAGCTAGCTACCCTTATTCAATATGTCAATGACTCTACTTTAATCTGCTCCACAAGTAATCTTACCCACCTTCAAAGTATAACTCAGGAAGCTTTTAACTCCATTGAGGCATGGTTCACCAACATCCATCTGCTACTCAATCCCCAAAAAATCCAACTCCTGTTATTCTTACCCAAGCAATCCCCCTTAATAATACTACCTTTACTATTACTTATCTGAACAACACTGTAATTGCTGTTCTCTCTCACGCTAAGCTGGTTGGTGTTACAATTGACAACAACTTCAAGTTTGATTTGCATATCAATAAAAGCATAAAAAAGAATAATCAAAAATTGGGTATGTTGTACAGGTTTAAAAGATTCCTCAAACCTTCCACTAAAGTACCTCTTGCCACCACTTATCTTTTGCCATCACTTCCATATGCCTCCCCTATCTTAACTAATATTCACTCTACCATAAAAGCAAAACTTAGCAATAAAATATCTAAGTGTGCCAGTGGTCAGCCTCCCAGTACTCATCACTGCTCTTCACTCAAAGCCTTACATTGGCTTGAACTCCCCCACTTGTTGACTTTTCATCAACTTATGTTAACACACAAAATACTGTATAACACCTTCTTTTCACAAACAACCTCAGTGTTACTTAAATTTTATACTCCATCCTCCGACTAACATTCTTCTCATACACATCTACTATCAATCTATAAACCTCAAAAATCATACAGAGTTAGTCTGCAGTCACACTGTGTTTCAAAAACCTGGAAAACTATTCCCAAATTGATCAGAGGTACACCCCATTATACTTCCTTCAAATCTCAACTGAAAGAACATTTATTCAACAAATGGATGTGCCAGTGCCCTATGCCAACTTAATTCTCTCTTCACCTTTCATAGCTGCTATGTAATAGTAGTTTCTCATGATGCATCCTACCAGCCCTCATATCTTACCCTTTTTCTAGCCTTCCATTTGTTAATGTTAACTACTAGTAGCTACTTTCATTTGCATTCTTACTCGACCTTTCCCGTTCATGTAACCATAACTGTCTTCTATTGAGAGAGAGTCTGTATAGTTATCATATCATTCTTGTCTAATCTCTATTGAAAGAGAGTTTGTGCTAGATTTTGTATAGTTTTATTATATCATTCTTGTCTAATTGTTATTTATGCAAATGTCTTTACTTGATTGCTAAGATGATAGCATCTGTATTCAATGAAAAACTGTAACTTTGTTGAGATGATAGCAACTGAATTTGCTATGTAAAATTATAACCATGCTAATATTCTTTTGGAGTTTTTCTCCCCGGGCCTCCTCTGAAAGCACATGCAGAGTTGGACTTTCCCGGTAAACAAATGTCAAATAAATAAATAAATAAAGTGTCAGATTAACCTTCCAATTTCAAAAACTGCTTTCGCTCTGTTTGGCACTATTGCTCTCAGCTTCACATTGTGCAAAGGACACTGGCTTCATTATTTAGGTTTGTGCACTACTTGTTTGTTCTTCTTTCGGCTTTTCCCGGTTAGGGGTCACCACAGCGGACCTCCGGTCTGCTAATGATTGGCAGTAGATTTTTTACGGGTGCCGAGGTGCCAGCTCAATGCCCAACCTTCAATGAAGGCAGCCCATTCTACGCATGTCTTTCGAATGCCACTCGACCACGGGGAGGACATGCAGACTCCACATAGAAGGCGCTCCATCCGAGAATCAAACGGGAGAACCTATTGCTGTGAGGCAACAATGCTACCGCTGCACCACCGCGCACTACAATTAAACAAAATAACACAGACCTTTCTGTGTTGGAAGGAAGTCTTCAAGCTTATCAGTGGGAGTGGTAAGCACTAGGTAGCCTATCTACCACAAGAAGAGTGGTTTCTGGCCCAGAAATTGTAGTTTATTGGCTGTTTGGGCAGATTTTTAGTCTCTTTCAACTTTCTGGGTTATAAGGTGGTGTTTACGTGGATTTGCATTTATTTAAGCTCCATGGATCCAGTTTTGGCATCCTGCAGACTACAAGAGCAACAGGAAGAAGAAAAGAGATACTCTAAGTCCCTCCATTTTGATTTTTTCATAATTTATTGTTCTCTGCACTTGTTTTTGTCATTTTTTTAATTTATCTGCATTGATTTAAACTGTATTTGCCTTAATATTTCTACACACTCAAGTGTGCTAGTTTGTACTGCATTTAAAGTGTTTTTGCTACTGTATTAACTGCTTTTCTGCAAAAAAAAAAGTTCTAAGCTTTTTTCCCACTTTTCCTATAACTAGTCTAGTCCAGATACAGATTTGCTGTATCCAGGACTGTTTTGTAAGTTTCTGAGCTCCCCAGACCTTTCTGTGTTGGAGGGAAGCCTTCTAGCTTATCAGTAGGAATGGTAAGCACTAGGTAGCCTATATACCACAAGAGGAGTGGTTTCTGGTCCAGAAATTATAGTTTATTGGCCATTTGGGCCTTTTTCCATCCCTTTTAACTTTCTGGTTTAAAAGCCCATGTTTGTGCACTGTGCAGTGGCTCTCAGCTGAGGTAAACTATTACCAGTGCCAGAAAGTCTACTTTTCAATTTTCCCCTTAGAACGTGCTTGTTCTTTTACTTCTTGCACTTCAGTTAGCGTAATCAGATAGCACTTTAACAGGCTTTTGTAGCATTTATTGTAGCACACTTAGCTGCTATCAGCACTAGCTGTTCCTACGCAGTAACAGCACCAGTACTTATTAGTTATGACTTCCCCTCCTGGTATGATTGCAGGGCAATTTCCTGTGCTTTCTCCTGCTAACCTGGTGCACTTGGGCATTCTGAGACAGTGTGGCAACTGTATAATGTACACAGACAACCCTCTCCTCTTACCTCCCAACACTCATACCTGTGAGAGATGCACTTATATCACCAAACTGGAAGCAGTACACACTCCAACCAGGATCGGACTAGCTGGTCAAGAGGAGAAGGTCAACACCTGCAACTCACTACATGGAACATGCAGCCCCCCAAAACACCAACCATCACAGCCCACGCATAGAAACACAAATCATACATCCACCTTTGTGGAGGCTCTCAATAAAAATTTACACAAATAGAGAATCCCGATACAGAAACACACTCAACCACCACAACACAACACCAATCCCAGAACACATAGCTCACCACCACAGTGTGCCCCTCAACCCAAGCCCTTAAGGCAAAACACTTTGGCCAATGTACTAATCATAAGAGACACAATTGTGAGGCACACTTATGTCCCACTCATTAGGTTGAACAAGGAGAATGTGACAGTCAGTTGTCTATCAGGTGCCAGGATCTACCACATAACACATGCACTCAGGTCACTCCACAACAAGTAAAAATATGACTCAGTCATTGTCCATGTGGGTGTGAATGACCTGAGATAAACCTCCCTGGACTACATGAAAAGAGATGTGATGGAACTCTCGGATTATATGGCCCAGGCAGGTATGACCCTAACCCTGAGCAGTATTCTACTGTCACCCAGAATGATACCACAGTACAAGCAGAAAATGATTGACTTCAACAATTGGCTAAGTTTCTGGTGTCATTCTAAGGGGATCCAGTATCTGTCTGCCTGGGACAACATGATCGACAGACCTCGATGCTTTGCCAGAGATGGCCTGCATCTGTCACCACTGGAATTCCGGGTACTGGCTAAGGGTTTTGCCACCCCTATAGTGCCTTTTTTAGGCAGTGTTCCAAAGACCAGAATTCCACTGCAACAGCTACAAACAAATGCAATCTGAGGGTCATGCTGTTCAATGCTAGAAGTCTAAATCTCAAGATGCACTTGTTCAAATCTCTCCTGAAAATGGAGAATGTCAATATCTGTGCTGTAATGGAGACCTGGTTTAAAGAGGCAGAAAGCACCCCTACGCTCCCAGGGTACAACTTATTCCATACCTTTCAGCCCCAGAATATGTCCGGAAGCTCCAAAGGTGGTGGTGTCTCCATATTCATAAAGGATGCACACACCTCTAGACTGGCAGCCCAGCATAATCCATCCAGGATATTTCAGGTACAACTAACACTGGGTAAGATGGTGATACAAGTCATAGCCTGCTACAGAACCCCAAACATGTCCCCAGACTCTCACTCCAACTTCCTAACCACCTTGGAATCTATCAAGGTCCAACCCAATACTCTCATACTGGGTGACTTCAACTACCCTTCCATCAACTGGGAAAACTATTCAAGTACCAATGTACAGACCCAATGCTTTCTGGAATTTATCAGTTCCAATTCCCTGGAACAGTTCATTCTGACCCCCACTAGAGGAAGTAACATCCTTGACCTGGTTATCACCAACATGGGAGACTGTTGTTCCACACCTATAGTCAATTCCTCCCTGGTTAAATCTGACCACATACTGATCACCATGGAAATCTCCATCTCACCTACACCCCTGTCTAAGGTGACCACCCTGAAAAACTTCTCTAAAGCTAGCTTTGGGCTCCTAAAAACACAGGTGGCTAATTTCTCAGCACCCATGCCAATGGAAAATAGCAGCATGACTGTCAAATCATACACCAATGCACGGTACGAGCAAGTACACAAATGCATGGACCTTGCCATACCAGATTGAACTAAGACACTCTCCTCCAAAAAAGGAAGCCAATCTGGTGGTCCCCAGCCATCAATAATCTCTGCAACAGAAGGAAGAAACTGTTGCAGAAAAAAAATGAAGTCACAAGACTGGAAAACCTCCTTTATCATTCTCAACAAGAAGCTGAGATCCTTATCAAATCCTCTAAAGTCAGTTATGGAGGCAGAATTGCAAATGACACAAAAAACACCACAAAGCCTTCTATAGCTATATCGAAATCCTCAAAGGCAATACCCAGATTTACCCTGAGTTATTGCACAATGGCACCTCCTTTACTGAGCCAACATACTGCCTGACAGATTGAGTGCCAACTTTACCCCACGCCCCAAGGGCCCTATCACAATACCAGAAGAAAGCCTGGTACCCACCATTTCTGCGGCACAGGTAAAAGTTGCATTGTCCAAAGCCAAGAATACAGTGTCCATGGGACCTGATAATATCCCTGGCTGCTTCCTACATGAGATACAAAATGAACTGGCACCACATCTGTGTGCCCCGTTCAACCACAGCCTTAACTCAGGCTATGTCCCTAATGAATGGCGCACTGCTACAGTAATCCCACTCCATAAAGGGGGAGCAACTACAGACCCTGGGAACTATCTTCCCATTAGCCTGACGAGTCTGGTATGTAAAGCTATGGAGTGCATCATCATGGACCTGCTTAACAAAGATATAGACAGTCTCCAAACTCTTGACCCCACACAGTTTTGCTTTGTCCAGGGGAGATCCTGCCTGCTGAACCTGGTTGACTTCTTTGAGGCAGTCACCAAGGATGTGGATGAGGGTAAGGCAGTGCATAACAGCCTACCTCGACTTGGCCAAGGCCTTTGATACCATTTCCCACTCAGGTATTATTGATAAACTCACCAAACTAGGCATCAATCCTTGCATCACTAGGTGGGTTGCAAACTGGCTCACAGATAGGACCCACAGAGTGAAAGTTATAGATTCCAAGTCAGACTGTCGATCAGTCACAAGTGGAGTCCCACAGTGCTTGGTCCTGGGCCCTATCCTGTTTGGCATCTATGTCTCAAAAGTCCAGGCCAACTGTAAAGGACTTTGGCTGACCAAGTTCACTGAAGACTACAAGCTAAGAGTCATTATCAACTCCCCAAGTGATGCAGACATCCTACAAAAGGGCCTCTTTGAGACCAATGACTGGTGTCGGAACCATGGCCTGAAGCTTAACACCAAAAAATGTGTTATTATCCCCTTTGGAAAAAACTCAGTTCCCATGAATTATCATGTTGATGGGAACCCACTGAACACTGAAGAGAGATCTGGGCACCCAGATTGACAGCCACCTCACCTTCAACCACCACTTTTCCACTGTGGTCAGAAAGTCCTTCTAAGTGGCACATTTTATAACCAAAGGTTTTGCATCCAGGAAGAAAGAGGTCATCATCCCTCTCTACTCATCCCTCATTAGACCAGTTGTCAAATATAACGCCCCATGTTGCATGTACATGACCAGACACCTACAACATCTGGAGAAGCCACAAAAGTACCTCACAAAAAGGATCCTAGGCCTTAAACACATGTCCCACATGGACAGAATAAAGAAACTTCAGCTGTTCTCAGTCTCTTATCATCTACTTAGAGGTGATCTCTGCTTGACTTACAAAGCCATGTCTGACCCAGCCCAACTTGAAATGCTACACCTAAAGAAATCCCAGTCCCCCCTCGCCACGCGCTCCAGAGATCACAACCTCATTACCATAATTAACAGAACATCCTGGAGGGACAGGTTCATCTCCCAAAGATTGCCCATACTTTGGAATAAGCTTCCCATTCATGTCAAGCAGAGCACCTCACTGGCCCTTTTCAAGAAAAATCTTGACGAGTGGATGGGTAACAGAAAGTACACTCAAGGGATCATTCCAGTTGCCCTACTGAATAAGGGCACTGTGAACTAAGTAAAATGAAAAAGTAGAATCCGGTCTGGCAGCAAAAGAAAACCTTTTAATTAAAATAATCCAAAGTACAATAAATAAAAAGCAATAATCCAGGTAAGCGCTTTCGTTTGTCACTAACATTGGGTGGCATGGTGCCTGGGCAATTTTTTTGGGCCAGGCTTGTAAAGGCTCCAGGGCCATTAGCCTAGTACACACCTATGACCTTATGAACATGTATTGGCAGGAAATCACTATTAGCAATTGCTGTTCTCTCTGGTTAGACTTATCTAGTGGTAGAAGGGAAGGTGCCTTATTAGGGTGCAAAAATGGGATGTTGAGGAGTCCCAAATCATTGCTGGACTCCTATCAAAGCCCCCCAGCTGAAGGCTTTTGCAGGGGGACTATACCAGCTCTCAGTAAAAGTCTGATGCTTAAAATAGTCTGGCAAGGCTGTCTCCAGTGTGACTGGCATTCCACACACTGTACACTGAACAGTGTAGGCATCACTTTAATGACATGAAAAGATATAAGAGAAATACACTTAATCAGTGGATGGATGAGATCAGGACTAGTAACATCCCACATCTGTGTAAGTATACTAATAAGGAGAATTTATAGATAGAAAGCTATATATAGGCAAGACTGGTATGCATAATGCTCTTCTGTTGTCTTCTCTTCATTCTACAGGTAATACAGAGATCATTGCAAACAGAGAAGCCCATGATGAGTGTCTAGAGAGACTACGGGAAGCAAGGGGTATGTGTGCAGCACAAGAGAAGTATTATTGTAACTTTTAAATTAAAAATGTATTTTCTATACAGTTGTAGCAAACTAAGCATGCATTTCCTAACAGTAAAAGCAAGCATGCATGCTTCAGTCTGTAGCAGAAACTAACTGTAGGAGCCACATATAAGACTGTAGTCAGACATTGTGGGTTAAAATACCACAAGTAACAAGTATAAAATAGTACAATCTTTTAAAATATTACCTAAATTAATTCTTACACAGGTGGCATATATACCCTTTTGTTAACTTAATCTGTATAACTGGACCACGCATATGTGCAATATCTGCACATTGCAAGGATTACTTTGAGCAATCTTTAATTATAGTTTGTAGTTTATAAGAAGTATACTTAAAAGTAAAAGTTCAGCCAAAATATTTTTATTATTGTGATAATGCATCGTATGTCACATATGATGGTTCTAATTTTATCTCTTTTTTTCTCTCACTCCAATCTTATCTCTTTTTTCTATGTGTTGTCAAAATGTTTCTATGCCCTCTATTTCTGACAAATCACAAAATGCTTTACAGCATAGGGAGGTAGGCCAACAGCAGTGTCTCAGTCTGCACCTGCTCCACCAGCTCCAGCACCGATGCCCAGCACATCTGGGAGCCATCTGGCAGTACTGCCTCTGCTGCCCTGCACTACCTGTACTCTCAGGTAGCAGTACCCAAGAAGCTGGTGCTGTGGTACCCTCCAGGAATACTGGCAGAGGTAGGGATTTCATTGCCCATCAGGAGATACTAGGGTTGGAGTGTAGGGTTATGCACAGCACCATTGGTGCACTGCTACACTGGATGGAGAGGCTGCTCTCCATTATAGTCCATAGAAAAAGATGTCAAGTATTCCAACAGCCAGCAGAGTAAGGTGATGGTGATGGCAGGCCTGTGTGTGAGGACTAGATTCTCACTGTCCCCATGTTTGAAGGGAATGGGCATCTTTTGTCCTCTCCCTAACCCCAATCATGGTGTCCCCAACTTGTCATGTCCCTCACCATTTTGGTGTCTTGTCTTGTTTGTCCTATTTGTTTGCATCTGCTTCCTCACCTACCCTATTTACCTGACCCAGAAATACCTACATTCCTTACCTAACATTCCTCTCTTACTGAATTAAAAAATGGGCATTTGTCCCACAAAAAAATATAGTCCCATGCATAGCTCTCCACTTTGCACACATGTCTTCTTGACACACTTGATTTGGTCCAATTTGCTATACAACATGATTGTGTTGTTGTCACCCTTCTTTGTTGAGGTGACAGTCCAAATTCAGCTAATATTCTGTACATATTTTCATGCTACACTGTTAAAAAGGTGGATAGCTATGGTTCTTACCTTCCTCTCTCCTTCACATTCCTATATTGATTTTCCTTTGTTCTTCTCCCTGCTTGCCCTCCATTTCTCCATGTTCCTATTTACCCCATTTTAAGGCCTTTAATCTGGTCAAAAAATAGAATCATGTACAACAGACATAAGTAAAAAGAAAAAAGCTATGGAGTCCTTTACTTTTTGGCCTCTGTGTTTACTCGGAGTTTGGCATTGCACACGAATGCTGAGAGACAGTGAACGGCTCTTCAATGGTGCGGTTACCTCTGCACAATGCCACTTAAGCTGTGCTATGGTAACACACATTGAATGTAGAATATAGAATTATGTCATTGCAGTATAAATACACTTAAAACTATTAGGTACACATGGATTCAAACCCTATATCATCTGAGCTCCAAACAAAATGTGTCAATGCATTTACACCTGCTGCCACAGAGTCAGATAAGCAGCAGGTGTGCTTCATACATTCAGTACTCAGAACTCTCATAATTTTATCAACGAGGCTCATGACTGCTAGCCATTTAACTACACAAAAACAGGGAAAGCAGTATAAATATGTTTCTCGCATGCACAATCACTTTGCCATCAATCACAGAAACCAGCTGCTCAGCAGAGCACTATTAAAGGTTTACATTAGCATGTATGAGTTATGTTTATTGTCCATGTAGTCTTCATGCCACGAAAGCACATGTAAAATGCAAACAAGGGGAAGACACTTTTTAAGAAAAGAACACATATTTACACTACAGCCATCTGTTACCCCCCATACACTGCAAACTTGGTCTGTCAGTATGTGCTCACAAATATATCAACTACACTACAGAAATAAATAACAAATGCTTTCTTATACATCATGCACATCTTTTAATTACAATACACATTCAGATTTTCCAGTAGTACTAGTAATGTGGACAGCTGTTTGATTATAGTTTGTAAAGCTGTCTCTTAAAGTATACCTGCACATTGGAAACAAAACAGCAAATAATACACACTACACACTCATCAATCTGGTAAGATGCAGAAATTTAATATCTCGACAGTTGTACATTGCTAGCTATCCATTTCAGACAGGCCTTCCAACATCTTCTCTAAAACATCCACTGATGATGTCATCCACTATAAAGAGTCCTGCAGTCTTGTAAAAGTCAGACTTGTGCCATGGCTCTTGCATAAAGTACTGAGTTCTATAGTCTGTGTACTTAGATAGGTAGGGGTTCTGTTCTCACTGCAGTCAACTGCTGCATGTGTGAATGTGTCTGTCTGTCTAGTTAAAACAGCATAATTGTGTATCCAGCAGTCACCACTACAATCCACTGGCATAACAATATTTTCACAATTGGACATGCCTACACATCCATTTCATGCAGGCCTTCCAATATCTTCCCTCAACAATCCACTGATGATGTCATCCACTCTAAAGTGTCTTGTAGCCTTATAAAAGTTAGACTTGTGCCATAGCACTTGCGTAAAGTACTGAGTTCTCTAGTCTGTGTACTTAGATAGATAGGGGTTCTGTTCTCACTGCAGTCATTTGGTGTGTGTGTGTGTGTGTGTGTGTGTGTGTGTGTGTGTGTGTGTGTGTGTGTGTGTGTGTGTGTGTGTGTGTGTGTGCTGTTGCTTGACATTAGAGATAGCATTTTACATGAGCATGTGGGAAACTGCTTTTACCATCTTCCTCTCACCAGATTCTGCTAATGTCATCAGCTAAAGCTGTTTGTCGAGTATGTTCTCTTAATGTCACAGGCTACGCGAAAATCCTTAGAGCGAGTGACTCTTGTGCCATTAGATTTTTGGAAGTGCAGCATTTACATCAGGGCTGCATCAGAGAAAGGCCTGTAGGCCAAGCACAAGTCACTTCATCCTATATGATGCACAGTACAGTGACAGGACTTTCAGTCTATCCATGTACATCATGGTATGGTTTGTAGGCTCTGTATTTTCTTGTTGAGAATCCCCTGTGATCTCTCCAGCTGCTTCAGATGTCTGGTGAGGTACATGCAAAAGCAAGCATTGTACTCTATTAGTATTCTGATGAGGGTCAAGTACAGTGGTATTATAACATCCTCAGACCTAAACACAATGGCCTTACTTATGAGGTGCATGGTGTAAAAGGCTTTTCTTGCAACTGTGGAAATGTGGTGGTCGTAGTTCAGATTGCTATCTACTTGTGTTCCCAGGTCTTGCACCACTGGGTTTGAGCTTAGGAGAGTGTTGTCAATGTTGTATTTAACAGGGAATTCCACTTTGCAAATCCAAAAGTATTGGCACTTTCTTGCATTATTTTCAGACCATGTGACTTTGGCACTAGTGATTTGTTTGTGTTAGACCCTCCTGTAATATGCTTACACCATAGATGGACTCAATGATGGCAACCAATTTGCAATCATCAGCAAACTTGTTAAGCCAAAGACTGTATACTTTAGCCTAGACTTGCATGAAATAGATTCCAAACAGTAAAGGGCCCAGCACAGATATGTGTGGTATGCCATTGGTGACAACTCTACTGGTAGAGGTTGAGTCACCAACTTTGACAGTATGTGTTCAGTCAGTGAGCCAATTGGCTAACCCTCTAGTGATGTATGGGTTAATCATCAGCTGGGAGAGTTTTTCAATGATACCTTTTGGGGGATTGTGTCAAACCCCATGGCTTTGGTGGCTTTCTCAAAGAAGTCCACTAAGTTTAATAAGCATGATCTACCCGTAATGAAGCCACATTGGGTTGTATCTAGAGTATGAAGGTCACCTATGTCCTTGTCGATAAGATCCATGATGATTCTTTCCATGACCTTGCAGATGAGACTGGTTAGACTTATAGGTCTATAGTTGCCAGGGTTGGTTGATAGCCCCCTTTTGTGCAAGGAGATTACTGCTGCTGTTTTCCACTCCTCTGGAACAAAGCCAGTTCTCAAGCTGTGGTTAAAGAGGATACTAATTTGGTATGCTAGGTCCTGTTTTAGTTTGCTTAGTAAACAACCTGGGATGTTATCTGGTACTAGTGAGTTTTTTAGCCTTGGACAGCACATATATGACCTGATGTCTGGAGATACTAGGCAGGGGCTGGTGTCATGCATGCTTTGGGGTATGGCCAGTGGGGCCAGAGGCTTGAAGTTTGCACCAAATCTGTCAGCTAGCAGGTTGGCCATTTCCTCTGGTGCAGCTTCATGTTTAGACTCCTGTCATTAGGCAGCAGAAATTTGAGTTTCACTCCAGTGGATGCTGTACTGTCAGACATTTTCTTGCATTCACATTCCTAACAAAGGCACTATGTGGGAGGCAAGCGCCTTTGCCAGTATTCAACAGCCTACAGGACATAGGTTCAGACCATCTCTGGCAAAGCAGTGTGGCTTGTCAACCATGTAACCCCAGGTTAAGAGATAATGGATTCCCTTGGATTAACACCAGAAGCTAAGCCAATTTTTGAAGTCCATCGATTTTGTTTACATTGTGACATCATTCTGGGTGAAGACCGAATACCACTTAGTATTAAGGTCATACCTGCCTGGGACACATAATATGACAGTTTAGTCATGTGTCTCTTCATATAATCCAGAGAGGTATGTTATGAAAGCAAATGCACAAACAACCCAGTGATAATGTAGACATCACATTCCTCTGAGCAGACCAAGTGGCATGTAACCTGTGTACTGAGGTAGATGGTATGCGGAACATCCACCAGCATGTGCCTTTGTATGTAACATAACTCCCGAGGATGTGCAGGACAACCACATCAAAGGCCATAATACTTCCACAGTTCATAGCCTTCACCTCAACAATAACTGAATACAATGCACCCTTCTTCACGTACCTCCCTACTCATCTTCCAGGATGCATAGCTCAGGTTACCTAGGTATTCTTCTTTTTGCATAAACATTACTGTCTGATGGTGTGGAACACCCATCAAGGTAATATAACTGATTCGTGTGTGATACCTGTTCTGGTGATGCACACAGTACATACATAGCTGTTTGACAACATTGATGGCATGGATTACATTTGTATAAGTCTGGATTGTGCCATGCATATGCCATGCGCACTATTAACTAGCCTGGATTGATCATAATGTCACATACAGGTATAGCAGTGTCCCTCCTAACACCTCCAGTAGAAGTCACAGTGCAGGACAGTGTGCTTGAATCCCTTCTTAGATTGCTGATGACTCATAATAGTTGTAGAACTGTGTTAGTGCAGAACCATCTATGGTCACTCACAATCACATATCTTATGTCATAGACATGAGATTGTTGTTGGTATTATTCTGATACTGTCCATGATTGTGTGTGCCTCTGTTTACTGTTGTCCATGAGCCTATAAGTATGTGTCCCACTTGGTGGAGATGTCTACTGACATTACAGTCATATCCAGGCAACTCAATTTGCACAGCTTCACAATATGCACATAGTGTATATAACATCTCTGATAGCTGCCCTCTCCAGTGTTCATGTCACGATACTTATATTACAAAGACATCTTCTCCATTGTTATGTCATCTTGTGTAACAGTCACACAATATGCATTTTCACTTTGCAGTCCATACTGTATCACATTAATATGTGGTTAGTGTTCCTGCTACAACTGTTTTCATTTACACGCTCTCATCTACTGTACATTAAGATGTCGCACCTGTCTTCTTTCCCTATGTTCATTCCTTTACCCATAGGTAAACAGGTTTACATGTCTGTTGCTATCCATGTTTACACAGTTGCTAGCCATGAAACCATGCTTCTTTATGTTTAAATGAGGTTCAACCCATGAATATGTAAATAGAGCTGCTGCTCACCATGAAAACACATAAACTCAGTTTAGACTTTGCACGAAGCCTACATGGAGTTTATTGAATCCCCAGGAGTGTCTTTTTTATATAAATACATAAGGTATAAGGGTCTATATCACATAATCAAAGTGTTAAAACTTTGCCTATGTAAATATCAAACCCAAACGTTTGAAAACTGAAAACTCTGAACACTCAGAACAGCGATTATTTTCCCAGGGAAAAAAATCACTGCTCCGGTACAAAATGCAGAAACACATGAATACTACATACTGTTTCTTATGTGGGGTGCTTTGCCCCCCACACCCCCATTACTTAAATATAACAACTCCGAGATCGCACCACAGTGGGGGAAATAGCAAAGCCATGGAAACGGCCCACCAAATTCTTTCCCTGGGAAAGAATTTGATGTTCCGTGACTTCATTATTTTTAGACTTCGAACTTCCCAGTTTGAAGTTTTGGCATTCGGACATTTGTGCATTCGGACTTATGATATACACCCAGTATAAATTTATCCTTTTCAATTTCTGGAAATGTTTTGGGTTTCTAATACCATGATGGGAATGGACCCTGTTCCTAAGTCAAGGTATGATCAGAGTTAATGAAATTAGTATTGCTTCAGTCTTTGATGTTAATCAAGAGATCTCTTCTTAGGATTAACAAGTTAGCAAAATTCCCTCCTTCTATAGTTCATATGGAGTTACCTGCTTTGGTAGCATATATAAGTATGCTTAAAAATTCTTTTTTATTAGCTTTACCATTCCTACTATTACTACTGGAACTATATGGATGCCTTTATTTCCATAATGTTCTAGCTTCTGCTTCATATCTTGGCATTTTATAATGTTGTGTCTCTTGGTATGGAGGACAGTAAAGTTACTAGATGTACTATTTCAGCAAATGAATGCTAGTTGTGCCCTTGTATTGTCTTCAGCTACAACATCTGGTTATCTTACTTGTAATTTGTAGACTGTTGTATTGATGATCCTAAATGATCAGTACGTCTTCGTTTTCTTTACTTCTTTGTAGTTTGAGCATCCATTTTTCACAGCTACCTACATGTTGCAGTGTTTGCACAATCCTCAATGTGATAGTCTTACCACATTAGGGTGCCTTTCAGCATATAGGCCCTCAGACATATGTAGACCTCAGCTATTAACAAAATGTAAAACTGTTTCTAGTTCTGTGCTGTAGAACAAAAGACCAATGCAGCGGTGGTAAAGACGAAAAAGCAGAGATTATTGCAAATGTTTAATCAAAAAGACTCAGTTAAATACACTGGCAAAACCCAAGAAAATAATAAAATCACATAAAAAACCTGTAAAACAAGCGCTTTGGTCAGGCAATACCAGCCTTCTTCAGATAAATGTAGCATCATGTGATCAGAACTTAAATAGAATGTATCCCATATGGGTATAGAATTTAAAGGAAAAGTACATAATTGAGCTAGTGTCCACACCTCAGGTAATACCCAACAATCTAAATAAGAAGTGTACACAATATAAAAAATATAAAGTATATATATGATATATAAGATTAGAATGGTCAATGACAAACAACCTGTAATAAAGCAAAGGTAGCTGTATACAAGTGCCACCAAAGTAGCGCCATACATTATCTGTAGTATGCTTTCATTCTGAGTAAACTAGAAATAGAAATAATGTCATTGAGTCCTGGTGGTCCAGATACATTTAACACTTGCCACCATAAATCTCGCTGTTCTAATAATATACTCCATGGACCACCTCTCAGGGAGGGGGTAACTTGTTCCAGACCACAAAAAGAAAACTGTGATCATTAAATTCAGAAATGTGTTTAAGTAGGGCATTAGTAGTTTTCACTCTGCACTCTTCATACAAATGTTCATAAATTCTCTGTTTAATCTTCTGCTCAGTTTTCCAAATATAAAATACAGAGCATTCCTTACATATAGCAAGGTAAACACCACCTTTTGCGTAACAATTAAATCGCCCATAAATTCAGATCAAGCTATTTCTTAGTTTTACTTGATTGCATACTAAAATATGTGGGCACTGAGAACAGGATCCACATTTTGACATTTTACCTGGCTGTTTTGGATGTTGAGCAGTCATAAAATTGAAATGGTCCTTGAAATTTGGACCCCCTTTGTTAACAATTTTAGGGCATGCACCAAGTTTAGTGTACAAATCTTTGTCTGATACCACCAGTTACCAATTTTTATGTATAATATCAGAAATCGCCTTACTGTTTGAATTATATGTGGTAATAAAAACTGATTTATTATTATAATATTCCAACTCTGAGATCGCACTACAGTGCAGAAAAGGGAAATCTTCCCACTCCACGCTGTACTGAGATCTCCATTAAAACATTCGAACTTTCAAAAATTCGATCATATGGTGTTGACCTTATGACAGTTGAACTTTTGAAAGTTTGATTATCTAATATAGACCCCCTAAAAGACAAACCCAAAACGAAAAACTCGAAAAACCAACTGAATAAAACAAAAAAAGTGGGTGCCAAGCAGTCGCACACAGATGTCTGAACTAGCAATAAAGCTGAAAATATTTTAACAAGTAAAGAGTTTATTTAAAACCAAACACGTTTTCATCAGTCAAAGAGAGTAACTTCATCAGAAATAAAAAGACACTTCAACATGTCTTTTAAAAAATCGGCTTCAAGGCAATTAATTGTGTTAGCCAATCAGCAAGACACTTAGGTTAAAATCTAAATGAGTAACATTTAAAGCAACACAAGTTTAAAACCAACCAACACAGTTCAATACGCAATGAAGAAGTAGAAACAAAGTATATACTTTGTACCTAAATGACACAACTATTAACAGTTAACATACAGGACATTTTATTATCAGTTTTGACAAAAACAGTAACATAGTACATAAGAATAAAAACAAAAACAGTGGTCCGGTAAATTACAGGACACCAATATGTATAACACGTACTAGTTCACACTAAGAAAGTACTGAGAACTTGTTAATAGACATAAACGAGAAAAACAGTACCGCCAAATCTACCTGGCCATTTTTTAAAAATCTTTATAAACTGAGTTCAATACCTCATACAACTCTTTAGTTTCAATAGACAAACTATATTACAGTTGTCATTGAGACCAGGGTAAGAAAATGCGTTTAATGTCAGCTGCCATTCCAGTTCACGACATTCTAATAATATTGAGGTAGGACCCCCTCTGATGTCGTGTACTAGTTGGTCAATAGCTAAAAATTGAAAAGAGTGACCAGTTTTGGAATTAATATGTTTAGCTAGGGCGCTATCACTTTTGTTCTTTGAGACCGCATAAGTATGTTCATAGATTCTATCTCGAAACTTGCGGTCAGTTTTTCCTACGTAGAACGCGCAACAGTTTTTGCAAACAGCCAGGTAGATGATACTTTTAGAATTACAATCTAATTTGTGTGCAATCTGGTATTTTCTGCCTGCTATTTCAAATGAACTACTAGTTTTAACATATTTACACATCTTACATGCCCCACAAGAGAAGGAGCCACATGTTCTGTGTTTAGATTTTAACCTAAGTGTCTTGCTGATTGGCTAACACAATTAATTGCCTTGAAGCGGATTTTTTTAAAAGACATTATGTTGAAGTGTCTTTTTATTTCTGATGAAGTTACTCTCTTTGAGTGATGAAAACGTGTTTGGTTTTAAATAAACTCTGTACTTGTTAAAATATTTTCAGCTTTATTGCTAGTTCAGACATCTGTGTGCGACTGCTTGGCACCCCCTTTTTTTGACCCCCTAAAAGAGTACATTCATCCAGAAAATCATTAAAATCAGTTACCATCTTGGCTGCTCTAACCATTTGCCCTTTGACAACTGTGCATTTGATGTGAAATGGATGGTTACTTGTGGAATGCAAAAATGTATTAGAATACGTATTTTTCCTGTGAATTTTCACCTTTAAGCATTTTTGTTCATAGTCTTTAATTAGTAACACATCCAAATAAGTGATAATCTCTATATCCATATTATATGAAAATTGGAAGAAAGACGTTAATTCATTTAAATACTTAAATGAAGGAATTACATCTTGTGGGGCAGACCATGCTATAAAGATATCATCCAAAAATCAGATGTGCATATTTATACATTTGAAATACCGGCAGTTGAAAACATAACGAAGTTTCCACATGGCCATAACTACATTAGCATAAAGGGGCCCACAGGCAGACCCTATAGCTACCCCTTTTGTTTGAAGTACTGGCCATCATAATAGATATAATTGTTGACCAATACCATTTCCAATAGATGACAATGTGTTGATTTTATCTTGGCCAATAGGCATATGATCTGTAAAATACTCAGTGAACCATTCAAAGACTATATTATGCGGGATGCAGGTGGACACGTCTTTTACATCTACTGTGATAAATATACCTTCAGCAAAAGGCCCTAATTGATTACATTTAGTCAACAATCCCAGGAATTACAACATAATTGTGGGATCCTAGTAACGATTTCTTTCAGTTGTTGATCAATATACCTTGCAATAAAACATGTTTTCAAATTACCCACATCAACAACAGGCCTTAAAGGTGGATTAGATAAATCTTTATGGATCTTAGGAACACAAAATATTTGTAGCTAGTTTTGAATGTTCAACATACATAAAATTATATTCACCAGGTGTAATCTGTCCTTGAGCCAAAATGCCATCCAAGAAATAATCAATATTTCTACAAGAGATGTTAATTTCACTGATAGAAACCTCTTCATAGGTATCCTCATACAATATTTGAAACATTCATTGATCATAATCAAACCAATCCATGACAGTAAGACCGCCAGCTTTATTAGGTTGCATGAGTCTAAGACTGCAGGGAGACTTGAGATCTTGCAGTAACTTATGCTGTTCACTAGTCAAATTAGGTGTATCAAAATGTGGTGGTCTCGAGTGCAATATATCAAAATTCCATCTCACAAACATGTTCAAAAACACTGAGAGTGGAATCCAGTTCAGGATTAAATGTACTAGGAATCCTGATACCATTATTAGATTCATTATATACTAGGGATGTTATAAAACATTTGTGTTAAATTACGTTTCCTAGTATATAATTTAATTTCAGTAATGATCTTAGTTATATCAGCTCTATTAATAGTAGATACAAAAGTTAATCCTTTGCTGAAAAAAATCAGCATATTCTGGTGTAATCTGATAGGCACTATAATTACAGTCTTTGAAATCACCTGTAGAATTTGTAATGATAGTATAAAGTGAAATACTAGTATTAGAGCCTGCCAGTTTTGCTGATATGTCCCATTCGGATGGAAGTTCTTCCTCTACTGATGCCTCAGGATGCGTAGATTGTTGGAATTGAGAAGTCTGTAGCGAATACAGTCTGATCGATGAAGAACCAGTTTGTCCAACGGAACCTCATATGTGTCAGAATGATGGCTTTCTTCAGTTACATATTCTGAAGATGCAACCTGATTGTGTGGGCATTGTCTCTGTTGGCCCTTAGAAGGGCTTTGGATAAGCAATACCTTGAGAATACTTAAAGCAGTCTCTTTCCAGCTTACGATTCTTTCATTGCAAAATAGCAGCACACATATTATCAATATCAGAAAATATATTTTCATATTGGAGTTTGTAATAACTGAAAGAATCATCCTGCAAAATGTTCACATCCAAATCTTTAATGTAGATATATAACTGATTCATTTCTTTGATATTATTTTTGATTAATAATTTCATGAGCTGAAATCCGTGATGGTCATACATGGCAAGAAGTTCTTGATGCAAAAAGGAGTGTTCAACTAAATCTGTAGGATACTTCCAGCACTTTAAACCTTTAGGAATTTGTTGTTGTTTAATCCACTCTCTAAAGCAAGTTGTTTTCATGTTGCAATTTACAATATCTTGTAAGCAAGTCCTGAAACGTTTTTGAAGATGTCACAATAACAGTCCAGATGGAATGTGCCCCTACTTCATTAGTAAGTCAGTGCACTAAATCCTCATTGTTCATTGGGAAAGGTGTCATGGGGTTGATGGACCAATGAGGCTGCCCCCATATTTCATATTAAACTGCTCCTGCCCTAGTGGAATAGAATTATTGGGAAGCGGAGATTGCTGAAAGTGTCCATGCATAGTTGGCCTTCGTATAGTTGCATCCATATTACTGACCTGAGGTTCTTGGGTCAACTGCTGAACTAATGGAGTCAAATTATGCACTGAGTCCAGTAAAGCTTCAAAATTATCCCTAGAAATAGCCAAGAACTCGTCCATGGAACCACTTGCCACCATGACTAACAGCTAAAACAATTACCAAACTGAAAACCAAAGACAGTTGTAGCAGAGGTAAAGACAAACAAGCTGAGAATACCAAAGTTGTTTATTCAAAAAGGCTCAGTAAAATACTCTGGCAAAACCAAAGAAAAAAATAAAATCACATAAAAAACTTGTACAACAAGTGCTTTCATCTGGTAATACCAACCTTCTTCAGCTAATTGAAACATCATGTGACCAGAACTTAAATACAATCTATCCCATATGGATATAGAATTTAAAGGAAAAGTACATACTTGAGCTAGTCTCCACACCTCAGGTAATACCTAACAATCTAAATATGAATTATAAAATACAATATAAAAAATATGTATGATATATAAGGTCAGAAAGGTAAATGAAAAACAACCTGTAATAAAGCAAGGGTAGATGTATACAAGTGCCAACAAAGTAGCGCCATACATTATCTGTAGTATGCTTTCATTCTGAGTAAACTAGAAATAGAAATAATGTCATTGAGTCCTGGTGGTCCAGATACATTTAACACTTGCCACCATAAATCTCGCTGTTCTAATAATATACTCCATGGACCACCTCTCAGGGAGGGGGTAACTTGTTCCAGACCACAAAAAGAAAACTGTGATCATTAAATTCATAAATGTGTTTAAACAGGGCAGCAAATGAATGCTAGTTGTGCCCTTTCATTGTTTTCAGCTACAACATCTGGTTATCTCACGTCTGCGTTGTTGGCCATTGGTATTGGACGATCCTGCATGATCAGTAGCACGTCTTCATTTTCTTTGCTTCTTTATAATTTGAACATCCATCTTTTTTCACAGCTACCTGCACGTTGGAGTATTTGCTCAATCCTGAATGTAATAATGTTGCCACATTATTGTACTTTTCAGCATATAGACCCACAACCATATGTAGACCACAGCTATTAACACACTGTAAAACTGTTTCTAGTTCTGTGCTGTAGAACCTGCATTTTTCTATTTCTTCCAACTTTTCTACAGATCTTGCAAACTAGCATGAGCATAGTCTACTGTCCTGACTTACAATTATGAGTTTTCCTGTGACATGTGAGACAATTCTTCTATGTAAAACTCTTTTCATATGTAGCACATTTTACAGCCTTATTGCATGTGCAGTTTTCACCAATGTATGTGAAATGTTGCTTTTTTTCAAAGTTCTTGCCTCATTTTTACATTCAAATGGCTCAACCCTCTAGTTTAATTTCATCAAACGTTTTTTTTATTAATTTCTCCATCTGTTTAGGGTTTTTAAAACTATGACAAAATGGGCCTCATTCATCAGTCAGGGTAAAAATTAAAGTTCATGAAATCAGCCTTACTTCACCCTTTAATGTGTGTAAAGATTACTTTCTATGCTCAACATCCATTGTGTATCCAGAAGTGTCTTCTGTTTTAGTCCAATTGGAATTGGCAGTATTACCTTTCAGTATGCCTGAAGTTTCTTTTTTTATTAACCCAGTTGGTCCTCCTACTATTGGAACTCTACAGGTGTCCTTGTTCCACTGGATCCTGCTGGTATGTCTTGATATTTCTACAGGTGTCCTTGTTCCACTGGCTCCTGCTGGTATGTCTTGATATTTTATAACTTTATGGTGCTGTGGTAGCGTTGTCGCCTCACAGTAAAACGCTGTTCGGTTCGATTCTCAGCTAGAACGTCATCTGTGTGGAGACATGCATGAATGGGCGTACCTTCGTTGAAGGCTGTGCATCAGGGCTGGCAACTTGGCATGTAAAAATCTTCTGCCAATCATTAGTGGACCGGAGTTCCACTGTGGCGACCCCTAACCAGGAAAAGCCAAAAGACACAACAACAACAATAACATGTTTCTCAGTATGTAGGACATTGCCGACTTTCTCCTTTTTCATCTCCTGCAATATATAGTTTTCTTTCTTGTACTTTATTGCCTGGTGATATTGGAGGATCCACTGTAAACGCTACTTATTCATTTTAAGTAATTCTTTGTGGTTCATATTTCTAATGTCTTTTGGCTATTGTGTATTGTAATGTTCCAATCCACAATGCAACAATACTGCCAAAGTATTTTCAATTTCAGTAAAGTGGTGTAGCTTGGGTGGAATGAATGTTAGAAGGTGTAATCGGGAGATGCCAATTCATCAGTAGTACACGTACTGCATTCTTTTCCATACTGGCATTGCTTTTCTGGTCAGGACTGAAGCACTACAATTTTAAAGGTAGAATGTTTAGCCCTGAAGTAGGGCCTTTTTCTAATTTATTTTGCCCTGAGGGGTAAAGATTGGAGATCAGGACAAGCTGTCCTGGCTTTGAGCACACACCAAATTTGTTTTTTTGCTCTTCAACTTAGAGTTGAGGGGTACCAGCTTGGGGAACAGCACCCTCTTTCAGTATGCAGAGTCTAACTAATAAGCACATCACAACCAACAACAAAGTGGAAAATTGTATTTAGTTATATACTGAAGAACATGCATTTGTCTACATCTCCCAATTGTTCTATAGATTATATAGATCAGTGTGTACACAGTCCACTATTCTGCCTCTATTAGAGTTTCAACTTTTGGTTTAAATTCATATCCCCTTAAGCATTCTTGCATAAAATCGTGACCAACATCTAGCTATGTCAGCAGTTCTCTATGCCTGTCAATGTAACAACAGGCTGTCTGTTTTTCCCCATCAAGGTTTTCTTTTACTATCTATTTTTACCTGGCAGTCTAAGCAGGGATGTCATCTTAGACTTGTTCTATTCATGGTTTACAATTTTCACTGTCTTTGCGTCTGACAATATCAGTAAACATGTATTCAGTCCAATAAATGCACATCTGGACTGTAGTCAATATCAAGGAGGCCCATGCCTCCTTCAGACTGGAGAATATGATCATCTTACATGTTTATTTTTAGACATCACTTGAAAACCATGATGTAGTTTTCTCTTTTTTCTATATAGGTGTGCCCAAGCTTGGGAGAAAGTAATTTATTAGAATGGTCCATATTTCAAAGGTGCATTTTTTCTTAGTTGGTCAATCCATTGCTTTACTAGATTTACAAAGGAAAACAGATACGTGTAATGAACTACATTAGGTTACTTTTGCTTATGTTGTTTGATGTCATGAGCTGAGAAGCACAAACTGATGGCCAAGATTAACTACATCAGATAATACAGTGTATAAGATTTCTCATTTCAGTTTTATTCAGTAACAAAGAAACTTTTATTGTCATTCAAAGACACATTAAAATATGCAGAATTACACTTTACTATGATATTTGGAAAATGACTTGTAACTACACAAAATGCTTGCTATCACTAGAAATATATGTGAATAGCTTAGGTATTACATTTTAAAGGATACTAAAACATGTTATGAAGTGAGATGTTTCTAATTAATGTAGCAAACTGAATGTTTTTCTTTTTTTTCCAATGGAGACTTTTTACTGAGAAATGATTGATTTGGCACTTAAAAGTAAAGGTTTGCTAATACAGGAAGGAGCAGCAACAATATTGTATTTAAAGGCGATTTGTGATGTCTCGTGTTAATGTATGATCATATCGCATCAGTCAAAAGTGAACTATTTTCATGTTTTCAAAGGATTCAAACAATTCATATGAGTTTCAAGGCTATTTTAGTCAAATGACTAAGTAGGCCTTGCAAAATACCCACTATCAGGTTTTACCACCTGTCAAGCCCTAAGTATTGGAAATAAAGTTAAATGCATTAAGACAGACTGGGCTAACTTGGCTAACGTTTAGTACTACTGAATCCAAAGATATTCTTATTCTTAAAGTACTATACAGAACAATAAATGTACCGATTATAAAACAGAATGTGTGTTTATGCTGTTTTACTATATATGAAATTAAAATTTTTATAGGCCTACAAAGACATTATACAGTATGGATTAAAACCATGGTAGGTTAAAGCATCTAAAATTTCACACAGTATTATATGTTAGGAGTAAACTCTGTTTAACATTTAATACAGATTATGATTTGACATTAAGGAAGAAATTGGGGATTATCAATAATTTTATAGTAACAGAGGGTTGTGTTTTAAAATAGTCACAATAAAACAGCAAAAGGGATCAGTATATTACATAAACAATCCCCAGGTTAAAGAATGGGTTGTCAGTACAGATAAATTCCACTTCAGAAAATAAGACTAGACAACAATACAGGTGACAATAAATATATTCCAGGTTTAATTCAGCCTGCATTATTAAAGTTCTAATCATACCAATACAGTTGCATTGTGAACTTTGAGCTCTGAACCTCCTTTCTCAATGAGGTGGAGGCCAGTTAGTCCCAGCGTAAATTTGATAGGATCCACCCAGTCATCTAGGTTTAGTCTGAAGAATGAGTTTGAATCACATTGCTTAACTTGCAGTGGAACTTTATTTTAGAGAAGGGGAGGGGGAACTGTGTGGTACATCAAGTGGGATAAAGGGGTAATGGGGATCTTGCAGCACATGGAGGCACAGTGGGAGAATTGTAAAAAATGTTTTCAGGTTTGCTGAAAGTGGCTTTCAGATTAATCTGTTTGCAGTACTGAGATTCGTGCTAATTTAATTTGGAGAGTCATATTGCGTCATATTCATTGAAAACTGCCTTTGGATGAAATTAATGAGTTTATACCTGTTATGCTTTCAGATTTCATGCCAGGCACAACAAAATGCCATGTTGGGTATGGAAATTCCTTGTCCTTAAAAGATACTGTACTATGAAAATGAGATGTGTAAGTAATACTTAAAGAAACAGTGAAGTTTTCTGTTGTTATCAGAGAAAAAGCTACAGACAGATGTTAATATTATTTTCCGTGAGCTTCATAACATCTCAAACTAATAATACCCTCACATAGTACACAAGGACAACAATCTTCTGTTGTGAGATTTCAGCCCTTCTACAACGTAATATGATATGAATGCGCTATCATGAACAGTGGTAACCATTTTAGATCTGGCATACAGAACTTATGGTGTAGGAAACTGGATTATGTTTAATGGCAGACACACTTTAACGACATAAGAAAACTGGTGCTTTGTATGGAGATAAAAACATTTTAAAGTTAAGAAGGTTTAGTTTCCTGTAAAACATTAATCACACATATAACAGCTGATATTACTCACTAAGTGAAATTTTCTACCAAGGACCCATGTGACAGTTTGACTTCATTCTACAAGAAATTGACAAACCCTGTGATACAGGTCCATGTATGACTCATGCTGATTGTTTACTAGTCGCTACTAATGAAGTGCGCTATACCAGTAACAATTAAATATTTATATAGTTTCATGGTGTACAAGTTACTTTATAAACACAGCTATGTAGTGGTTGAAATGTACATAGAAATATATATGTGTTTAGTAAAAGATAAAATAATTGCAAACACTCTTTTGCATGAAGAGTGTATCAATGTGCCATCTTTTTTTTTTTTTAATATTGTGATTACTGGTTTGTTGTATTCCTGTGTAAGCCTCTATATGTCTGATATCCCACAGCCCCTATAGCATTGCAGTACATTATAGTGAAAAAACAAGGATGAATCGTATATGTAACAACAGTCTGTGCTTATGTCTTCATTCAGTCAAGGTGCTTTTCTGAAATTACTTCAACTCAGCAAAATCTGCCTACAAGAAGAAAGAAAAAGACGATGAGACAGATTCTCATAAAAATTCTGTTTTCAAACTATACGTCTGCAGTACTTTGTAAAATATATAGGGCTTTTCCGGCTAAACAGTTGAGTCTGAATTAGTTGGGAATTGTACTTTTAAGTGCTACTGTCACACAAAGCAGTCTTACATCTCACATGGCATTTTGATGTCTGTGTAGCCTGGGATTAATTTTCTGTTAAGTACATGAAGTGTTAGAAAAAAAAGAAGCTTGAAGTTGTAATGCATTCAGGCTGGAATCTGTCACTCAGCATTCTGAATGTTGATGAGTCAGTACACTTTCAGCTGTAAGGAGGCCATGATTTATGGATGTCAAGTGCACTCCTGCGGCAAAAAACAGCCATGAGATCAGAGTAGCAACAGAGCCCTTTTTTGGCTGGAGACAGCGCCTGCATTTTTCTCATTCATGCCAAACTGCTTTGCACGGCAATTAGCTCTGTCCTCATTTAGTCTTCAGTCCCAAAGGGTAATGAAAGTCGTATATCATCTTCAAGGCTGCTAATTATCCAGCTCGGTTACAGGTAGGCTTTGTAACTGTGAGAAGGGACTGTCGGCTTGATATTTATTGCTCTTCCAATAAGCAAGCAAAAAAAAATAAAAAATACTTTCTTGAAAGGTTGCCCAAACCCCGTTACAGCACATCCTTGACATACCTTTTTCAAATGTGCTAGTCAAAGGGGAAATGTCTTCATTCCACATAACTCATTTTTCATGCTGTAACTAAACATTCAGCGGGAACATACAGCAAGTGTCTGAAACATGAGCACATATACGTTTTGGGGGTCAGCTTGTCTCTGTTGATTTACATGAGGCAAGATAATGCTTTGAACACAAATGGGAAACTGCGGGAAAATGCTAGGTCAGGAAACTAGCCTGCAATTTTCCACCTGTTTTAGGTTTGGGTGAAGAGTTTATATTTTTCAAAACTGCTGCACGCATGCAGCCCTGCTGCAGAGCATTTGGCCTTTTATTCGAATACAAGAGCTCACAAGGTACAGATTTAGGATAAGCTTAAGCCTAACAAATGGCCACCTATTTAGTGTTTATTACTGCTAACAGAAACCGCAGTGAGTATGTAGAAATACATACATATAAGTCCTCAGCTCTTAAAAGATAATGCATGCTTGCATACACAAAATTAAATGAGTTTGCTCTTGTACAGGTTACTAGATACCATTGCTCTATGTGGACTCCTGCTACTGTAACTGAAAGGTAATGGAACTTGACTGCAGTTTTCTGGGAGTTAAGAACCTTCTAGGTGACCAGAAAGCCTCATGGCACTATCCAATTTATGTCATGCTGTAAACTGAACAGTAATATACTAGAATAAAGCCAGCCTGTTTTCTACACCAATAAGAGCTAAATCATTTTGCACCAGAATTATCTTTACTGTCCTTCATTAGCTAACCATGATGTTTACTGTTACACAGTCATATCAGAAGGTGGTTATTTGCAGTGTTATATCATATTTGTCTGATACAGCGTCATTTATAACCCACTTGGAGATGCTGCCAGACTTGCTCTGCTTTGAATAGTATATGTTCTGTTGTTAGGTCCAAGCTTGCCTGGCATCTTATGTTGCACTGCTTTATATGCTGATATGCTTTGGACTCACTTTCACCAAACACAGCTCAGAACTGTATAAACAGGATATGGGTCAATTATATAGTGGACACTGGGAAACAATAGCCTACAGTTAAACTGCTGCTTGGTGTTGTTATACAGAAGGTTAAGGACATGACCTGATAATATTCATTATATATTTTGGGGGTTGTTTTCTTCAGTCTCCTATTTACAGACTGTGTTACTCTGATGAATTCCCTTGACCAGATAGTATTTCTTTTGCTGCAAAAATTAACATATGTTTGTGCATAGTGGGTTTCAGTTAGTTACAGACACAAAACTACTGCACATTTATGGCATATTTACATTTAACATCATTGTAGTTATTCTTTTTAGTTCTGTTGGGTTTAATTTAAAGTTTTTCATTGCTCTAAATATATATTACACTATAGCAAAGCTCCACAAAAAGCATTTGTTTGATATACACCACTTACACTATTTAAAATCATAAATTCAGTTTTGATTTTATTTATTTTGTAGGTATGAACATTATACCAAAAAGCTGTAATTATAAATACAACCAGGGAGATTTTTTAATCATTTCACAAGTATAATAAGGCATAGCAACAAATAATATCCCTAGAATCACACTGCATACATTAATATACACTAATTCTAATTACTTTGGGATATAAAACAAGCCTCATAGCATTGTGACTGACATTTGCATAAAATTTGAGTGACAAGTTGTTAATGGTTTATATCTAAAATTTATAGGGATTTAATAGTCTAATCTCATTAGGAAAACCTCTTTCCAGCTTTTTAAAAAAACAGGAATTACTACATGAACAGTTAGTGACATGTGCACAAAAACATAAGTGATTGATGGCGTAACAAATTTTGCCTGTAGATTTATACAGAATAGGACTTGTCTCATTTCATTTGGAAAACAGTCTTGTCTTTAGAACAGAATAAGGAAACACTTCCCCCCCATATCTGTTTTGCATGAAAGATTTACAGGTCATGGTTATTCAAGTGAATGAGCCCTTTGTTTGCGTTGCTGAAAATTAATCAGTCTGTCAATGGATTTCTGACCTCACCAAAACTGATATTTCTAAAGATAACTTACGAAATTAAAGTCTTTCCGATATAAAAATGAACATTTTACTTTGCACATTTAGTTGAAATGTTTTCAAGATTATTTTATTGTATATCTTTGCAAACTGTGTGAATTACATAAAACATATGAGCTGTATTCAGGCGGGGCTGTGATGGGTACAAATATGAGGGCACAAAATAAGATGTGCTGCAGATGGTTAAGGAGGTGAAATTTGTCAACATGAAACTGAAACAGGGTGCAGTTCATATAACAGGACCTATGGGGTCAAATGGATGATGTTATCAGTGAAAAGAGGGACTGGGAAATTAGGCCCTAGACTCTTTTTGGTGAGGTGTTAATTGTAAAGCCTATTTGTGGGTAAGGATGTTTTGGTGAGGTGTTAATTGTAAAGCCTATTTGTGGGTAAGGATGGTTGAAGGCCCATATGTAAGGCAACACTCCTTATTTCCTGCATGCCCTTGTGCCCCGTCTGCACTCAGGGAATTTATTAAGGGACAGCTGCACGTGCACTCAGCTGCATTTATTGTTATTTAAATACTGAGATTCATTTTCCATATACATCTTAAGAGCTTTTCCTCACTCTTCCTAACATTTTGACCCTGATTCTAGGAATGGTGCTTCATAGCAGAATAAGAAAACTGGCATCTCTCAAATGGTGCATTTTGGATTCTTATAGCTATATCAATACCTATATCTATAGCTATATCGATCTATCTATCTATGTATCTATATGTATGCTAGCATATGTTTCGTGTGTGTGTGTATGTGTGTGTGTGTGTGTGTGTGTGTGTGTGTGTGTGTGTGTGTGTGTGTGTGTGTGTGTGTGTGTATGTGTGTGTGTGTGTGTGTGTGTGTGTGTGCGTGCGTGTGTGTGTGTGTGTGTGTGTGTGTGTGTGTATAAATCTACATCTATAGGTGTGTGTGTTTGTGCATACATTTGTGTGTGTGTGTGTGTGTGTGTGTGTGTGTGTGTGTGTGTATGTGTCCCCGGGATTCATGAAGCTTGGCGCAAGGCCGGCGTAAGGCTTGCGCCGGCCATGCGGCGTATATATGGAGTAGTCGCGCCATATGCATATTAATGAAGGTGCACAGCTGCCACAGCCACGTGCATAGGAAAGGTGCGCAAGTGCATGGGATGTATCGAAGATGCGCATGGAGGCGTGTCAATGTCAGCTGTCGATGAGCAACCTAAACTGCTGAATATTATATTCCGCCTGCAATAGTAATCGCACCTATCAGTGTCCGTGGATACTGAAACGTATGCGAAGCATGCAAGATAGTCCCTGCGAACAGAAAATGAAGAAGCAAACACAAATGCACGGTAGGGAATAACGGGTCCCTACCCTTGAACAAATGACATGAAAACCGTGTGCCCGTAGTCCAACGTAGTGTTGATAGCTATACCATGTGGAAGTGAAATGTATCATATGTTAGCGCGCCGCCAGTAGGTACGTCCAGCCCAATGGAGAGGGTCACCAGCTGACCCATAATGTGAGGGAGGGTACATAGCTGTGCAGATGTGTCCATAACAAAATACATGAGGAGAAATGTAGATATATGTAGTGACCGTATGTCCGAATCATATCCCACAAGGCATGTAATAGTCACATACAAAAGGTATGTCCGTATTTCACATACCAAATGTGATAGGAAATAGAATACGCATGTAAATGAAACAGAAGGAGCATATAAACAGCTACAACAATAAGGACACATGTAGACCGAAAGGAACAGTATGATCCGTACCGTCGACTAAGATTACCACCTGTCCCACTTTGCGAGCGACAGTCCCTCTGTGGGCAGATGTGTCCTGACACAAACTTGT
Source organism: Protopterus annectens (assembly GCF_019279795.1). Classification (NCBI taxonomy): domain Eukaryota; kingdom Metazoa; phylum Chordata; order Ceratodontiformes; family Protopteridae; genus Protopterus; species Protopterus annectens. The sequence continues at coordinate 32,166,755 of NC_056748.1, forward strand.
AAAAATGGCAAATGTCCAGAGATTATAGGACATAATTATTCTGTAGACGTCATGTAATAGTTGCATTAAACAGTTTTTCTCTGTACGTATATTACATAAATGTCATAAGAAACAGAATAAGACACCAAAATGCTACAAGAATAAGCTTAGATATAGGCAAGAATTGTAAGTTCTATCTGCCGAACTGACTGTGGGTATGTGTCGGCCTGTAAAATGTGCTGTGTTCACCGCAAATGTCACACTGTGGCCAATTGAAAAGGTGGAAACACAACCGTCGACTGTGGGGAGGCATTGTCCACAACAGTCGGACATGTGTAAGGAATAGCTTGGACATAGGAAAAGGTGCCATCCTACGAATGAGTACAACAGGCTGGCAAAATCCAGAAGTCAGCGGTATAATCCGAACTTGTATGTGACACAGTCGAACGGGTAGTACCCGGGTATACCAACCAAGTAATGAAAGTGAAGTATGGGCGTGTACCTATGTGCATGAGGTATAGCATGTGGAAAACAAACATGGCAGGGTAGTCCACACAACCATAAAGGTACCTGACACATGTAGGGTAGTCAATGTGTTACTCTGGCCGTGTCATGGGCCAACAACCAAAGTAGGGATCTATGGGGTGTGATGAATTTGCATGTGAGGGGTGGGTGGATAATGGTAAAATCCTCAAAGGCGATGCTGTGTCGTATGCAGAAAGGGTGAACCGGAAGTGTACGAGGGGGCAGCGGGTGAAGTGGAAAGAAACACATGTAGAAACAGCTGCAAGACAAGCAGACAGGCCATAGTGTAGAACACAATCCCACAAACATATGAATATGGAAATGTGCGATACAAATGTATAGATATGTCACCGTCACATACCCACAGATGGGTCCTCCTGATGGAACTGGCCATAACAAATGCAACACACCTGGATGCATAATGGCCTACCCAGCATACCCTCCACATCACACAACCCATCTCCATACCAGAACGTCCACCAAATCCAGCCGTACTTGGCCTACTGGTTTGTTGCAGACACAGCTACACACAGTGACCCCTACCCATATGTAGTAGGTATTGTCACCCTAGGCAGTGTCAGGATTGCAAACCATGTATCCCCTGCATGTAAAACCTCCTGCACATTTTCGTAAAGCCACAAAAATCTTTGGTATCTGACTTGTTTTGGTCTTGTCCTATTTTTGGGATATCCCTCATGGGATAACCAACCTGTGTAAATAGTAGAATGGGTATGACGACATGATGTCCAATCCTGTAGATATCTGGACACAAGTCAGAACATGCAGTAGAGGTCCATGACACTGTCCAGCCCTAAGTGGGCATGCATAACCTACTACCCAGGATAAAACACCTTCCCGTGATGCACGTGTCCCGACACGAATAGGAGGGAGAATATAATGCACACATTTGCATAGTGGCAAACGGCATGAGGGTGAGGAAGACACTGACGTAAACAGGATAACCCTGATCAAGTGTGAGGGACACTGACTGTGTGCAGGCGTGACTGACCATACCTGTCAACCTGTGTGAGCAAGATATCTGGACAGAGCCATGAATACAAGTGAGACAAAGGTCCAAAAGCAGAGACAATTTGTAAAGATAGCTCTTAGAAACATAGAAATATGATAGAATAACAGGTTGCACATTGGCATTTATGTCCGGAGTATGAAGTCTGAAACCCAACTGTCTGTCAGCACGTTCCGACTTCAGTCTTTAATGATGAGCTACTGCTGTGCCAGAACACAACAGCGTATTACAGAGGTACGTACCATATCACTCAACTGTCCAGATATTTGCAGAATGACCAGAGTTTTGCCTCATATTGTTGTTGTGTGCCTCCGACAATCTGCACCAGTCTGGTAAATAGCTGAGGATTGACGTCACTAAATAATGAGAAATATTTTGAGTTTAAGACTCCACATCCTTCAGAAAAGCCATGCTAATGCAAAACCTAGTATTCTATCAACGTTCTAAGCTTGTAAGAGCAATAGTTAAAATGTGTCCCTATTTGTCCCCCCATCATGTAGGTTTTGCGCAGATTTGGTGCTCTAAGACATTGAGAGGTATGGTCCGTACATGTTTACAGTAACAACCCTTCACATTTGTGTAATGTACAACTGCATACCTGTAGTCACTTCATGTCCAAAATAATAATCTCTGTATGACTGAATACAGGTAATAGTCAAATGTGAATGGGAAAACCCCTCACCGTGGAGTATGGACTGTAACAACCCCACCCATAATATGTATTGCCAACTGAATAAGCTGCTGACAGGTGCCCAAACACCTGTGTCTATAAACACAGGTAAAAATTCATAATAGGGAGAAACTCTCTGTCCTTATGCTTTGTCTGACATTTGAACTCGGCCAGGGAAGTTCCTTTCACCAGGCGGACAAGCCTAAACACAGATCACTACATGAACACCCTGACAATCAAAGATCTGTATGTGCCAGGACTATATGCCTTGGTGTTCTGCATATCCTTGGAGTGATTAACAATGCAGCTGGGGTCCACAGCAGTAGGCAATAGGGAATGTGTAATATGTAGTACCACGTTTTTCCCAGCAGGAGAATGGATGCCTGTGTTGTAAGTGAAGCGGTGAGGCGTATGTTGATGTAGCTAAGTACTATGGGTATGCATATCAATGAGGCAGAACACCAATAGAATAGTGGTTCCGGCTTCCGGCCAATATGAATGCAGTCCCGGTTGACCTACGACCACTGCACATATAACTTTAAAGTGTAATGAATGCGTTCGTGCTGTACACACATTTAAATATGTAAAGGTGAACGTGTGTTTCGCATCAGTCCATAAACCAGAATACAGATATGTAACTGTTACGGTCAGAATTATGAAAGGCCATGTAAGCACAAATATCTATTAAACATATGTAACCCACAATAAGGATATGCAAGTGCACCTGCGCGTCTGTAATCCGCTCACAGCATAGCAAATGAATGCTGTTTTCTCCACGTTATATATACATGGCTCATACCTTTTAACCCCGTAAAGTACGAAACCAGACAAAGCCATGAAAACAACTGGTACAAATAGGGACAATCCCCAGATATTGCCCTAACAAACATAGAAAGTGGATAGAATAACAGTGTGCCACTATCATGGATTCTCTGAAGGGTATGAAGTCGTAACCTGAAATGCTTGTCATTATTTACCAATGTCAGTCTTTAATGATATGCCACTAAATTGCCAGATAGACACAAGGTTATGAAAAACGGACCAAAGATAAGAGGCAAACAGCTGTACATTCAGCGAAAATCTGTACAGTTGAAAGGTATGATATGGATATATATATAGACATATATCCACAGACTTAAACCAAAGCAAATTATGAAATGAGGAATGTACAGACATATGTATATATGTACATATATATATCTATACACACACGATACATGAATAGATATATACACAACAAACATATGTCCCTGTACATATAATACATGTATATAAATAGGTCACGGTATAGCTATTATGGATAGACAGACAGACATGCATGAAAGGTGAATACACTGCTGCTTTCCAAACCATTGCCCGGAAAGTACCAGTGTGACAGGGCCTGCAAGTTCTACACGTTAAACATGAATATAGGTGTCCTTTGCAGGACCCCAAAAATTGATCCTGTACGAAGTGCGAACCATCATTGATGCAAAAGAAGTCACAGCTGCAACTATGATATAGTTGTACATGCAACAGTAGCAGGTGCAAGGGTAATAACACATGGGTCGATAGAATGTATGATGTATGACCTGATATCCGGAGAGTGGGGAGTGCTTAGAAGTGTCTTCACACTTTATTATCACTCACATTAAACATGTCTAATGGGTACTGTGGAGGGGTGTCAGGTATGGGAATCATGGGTATGCAGAAATGGGCCTAGGTGTTGGTTGGCACAGATCTATTAGGTATGCCCCATGGGAGTGATCAATATACCTATGTGGGTATAGCACACGCCTATATTCTCCAAAAAGGTTCAACCCATCTACTGGATATTGTGTAAACCATTGGGGGAAGACATAGGGACCTATATCAGTGTCATGTAGGCGTTTATCATGGATGGACATGCGTACGACCAAGATGGTAACCATACCTGCCAAACTTTCAGAATAAGACAGCTGGACTAAGGCATAGTACATGAAATACAAATAGAGACTATATTAAATATACCCCAGACAAAGTCAGAACATTGATAGAATAATGGCGTAGTCAGGAATACGAATGTTATGAGGGTTAGTAATCATGAAATAGAAATGTCAGTCATTATTATCTAACCTCACAGTCTGTCATGCCTTGCCAGTAATTTACCAGAAAGGCACATTATTATGACAAATGTAACAAAATCATAGGTAAAACCTCGGGGCATTTGCCCATAATTTGTACAGGTGAGAGGTATGAAGGTAACCCGTCCTAAATAAATGTACAGAACTAGTGATACTAGGTGGACAGGTGAGAAGAAAGACGTCAGGACAAATGACAAAACATGTACAAGTCAAAAGCATGTACTTCGACAAATGTGAATGACAACGTATGCCCTGTGAAAGTCAATGTGGAAGGTTAATAGACTCAAAAGACATGTGTCCCTCAGGGTGTCATGCAGTGTCACCGATACAGTGTCCAGTCCCCATACTCGTACGTGAGCTCTGCCACTGACGGAAAGCGCAAATACTGGCATACACATAAGGTACATGATAGAATAATTAGTGTGGATAAGCACCTGTTGGCCTTTGTGAGGAATACAACCCTCTGGGTGGGTGTGTCCTGCAATAGGAATGTAATGGCATCTGGCCTGTGATGGTGCCATATATTGTGTGTATTGGTGTAAGAAAATTGATATCCTGTATCAGAAACATACCTCACAACTGTACAGATTTTCGCAGAATGTGCAGATGTTTGCCTCATATGTTTGGTGTGTTCCTCTTACAATCTGTACCTTTCTGGCAAATACCTGAGAACTAAAGTCATTAAATAATGACAAACATTTGAGTTTAAGACCCCAAATCCTTCATAAAAGTCATACTAATGCAAAACCTATTATTCTGTCAACTATCTATGTTTGTAAGAGCAATATTTAAAATCTGCCCCTATTTGTCCCCCCATCATGTTAGGCTTTGTACAGATTTTTTGCTCTAGGAGGTTGAGAGGTATGAAAACAGATACATGTCTGAGGAAACAGCATTATCGACTGCAAGATAACTCAGAAGGTACGAAAAGCACTGCAGTAGGAAGTTCAGTATTGGCCGCAGGTATGTGCTGACATGTCAAATGACACAGCAGTCTACAGGAAGTACCTATAGGGTGTCACCTTTACCAATGATGACAGTGGGACATACCCACAGCCATGCATACACCACAAATAGACATAGCACACAGCAAAGCCTAGGCCATGATACATGAAGCCTCCGGCGTGTATGGATTGAGTGAGAGTACAGCAAGGAAAGATGACTGCCAGGCTATTCAGCAAACACCCGCAGGGGCGTGCAAGACAGCCCATAATACGAACGTTGCACAGACAATGTTGGGGTTTGCAACATACCCCATTTGTATGTGAAAGCTATGCAAATGATGTAAATACGCGATACATGAAACAGTAAGCTGTCCGTGCAAGAGCAGAGTTATGTGCAGAAATGTACCTGGATGTTAGGCGACTAACGTTCTGCACGTTGCTAAACGGAGCAATGACAGCTGCAAATACAGCATGAATACAGTCGAAGAAGCATGCCAATGTCCAAGTCCAAGGCCAGTGGCATTATTGTCCGTTAGATATCAATAAAACTCTAGTTGTCCTCCCCCGATCTCCAGTGTGGAAGCGTAGCGCAGTGCCACGAGAACGCGCTGTGCTTCAAAACAAGTCAAATATGTATAATATACATACAAAATGTAGGTTTAGTTAGATGTTAGTACGAAACAAAATGAATCCACTTAGCCTTGCCAAAGTCCTGCGAATCCAAAATAAGCAAAACAGAAGAAAAGATGGCAGGACACTGCTGCTGCTCAGTAAAACTTTTAATAAAAACTTTAAAACAAGTAAACGAAGTAATCCAAATGCAGACAAAATGAAAAAAGGTTAGCGCTTTCGGGTTACACCCTTCATCAGACAACAAACACTGCATGCACATTCTTTTTAAAAAGAGTCACAACCAATGAAAACCTTATAGGTCAATGAAACACACGCCTCTTCAGGAGTGTGGGTTTTAAAGGAATAACATCATTTAAACCTGGGGGTAGGTGTGCCATTAAGTCTATAATCCATTTAGTTTCATCCAAGGCAGTCTGCAGCCTGACATCCCCCCCCGATTATTCATTCTAATGTTAACTATCACTCTAAATGAAAAGCTATGTGTTGGATGTGTGCATATATGCCTATACAAGGCGTTGCTGTCATCCCTATTCCTTATACTTCCTAAATGTTGTAGGATTCTCACCTTAAACATATTTGTGGTCATGCCCACATAGAAACTGGGGCATTTTGTGCATTCAGCCAAATAGACCACATTTGAGGTCCTGCAAGTGGCTCTACCCTTAAAAACAACATTCTTCCCGGTGGTTCTATGTATGACATTAACCTCTTTATTGATAAAGCTGCAAGCTTTACACGTACCACATGGAAGTGTACCTGCCCTGCTCTTAAATGGCCTGCTCTCAGAGAGACTATTCTCCTTACATAAAATGTCACTCAAGTTCTTATTCCTTCTATATTGAAAATAAGGTCTGTTATCAATTAGCCCCTTTAAACTGGTATCACTGATGAGGATGTTCCAGTTGTTGTTAACAATTCTACAGATGTCACTGATGTTGCTCCCATAGGTGAACAACAACTTGGTGCCTCTCTGTATGGTGGTATCCTGCACGGTCACTACGGGAGCCTGGAGCTGATTCCTATTGAGCCAAGGTCTAAATTCAGTCTGTCTATGGATCTTACCATTATCTATAACGTTCCTTACCATATTCTTCCTATAGCCTCTCTGCTCAAAGTGCCCCGTTAGATTCACTAACTCTTGTTCAAATTGCTTATCATCTGTGCTAATCCGGGAGACACGACTCACTTGCCCTCTAACAATGTTTGGGAAAATGTGGCGAGGATGCATGCTGTCGTAGGACAGCAGGGTATTTTTCCAACAGTCTTTCTTGTGTAGGCTGGATGAAAAGCCTACTTGTTGTTGTGTAACCCTCACATCTAAAAAATCTATAGAGTGGTAAGATGTGTTCGCACTAAACTTAAGGAAGGTGGTGGTAGTATGTAGGTATGACAAAAAACTGTTAAACATGTCATATTCTCCATTCCAAAGAATAAAAATATCATCTACAAATCTAACATACATCAAGATGTAATCCTTCCAAGTAGCATTTCCCAAAATATTCATCATTTCCCATTTTGAGAGGACAAGGTTCGCATAGGTATTGGCACAGGGTGTGCCCATGGCTACACCCTGTGCTTGCCTATACGTGGAGCCAGCTCCCAGAAAAACATTATTGTCCAGCACTAATGTTAACAGATCCCTAATAAGTTCTATTTTGTTCTCAGTGACACCCAAACCTGTCAAAAGTTCAATTATAGAGGTAATACCATAATCATTGTTGATCACTGTAAAAAGACTGTTAATGTCTAGTGTCACCATAAGAACATTATCTACACTGGCAGGTTTAATAACATTCCCCAAGATCTGTAAAAAATGTCCTGTGTCTATCAGGATATTATCCATTTGTTGGATATAAGGTTTTAATAAAAAATCTATCCATATGGAGACATTTTCGGTTACCCATCCCCTGCCGAAACAATCGGCCTAAGGGGTGGGTCATTCAAACATTTGTGCAGTTTGGGTAGTGCCTTAAATATTGGGATTACTGGTTTCTCTATCAGTAAAAACTGACAAGTCTCTTCAGTGATACTAAAGTTGTTCTTCAGGGTATTTAACTTCTTATGTACTTTATCAACTATATGTTTTACAGATACAGGATTAATCTCTATATAAGCCATATCATCTTGTAGCAAATGTTTTATTTTGTCATTGTACCATGCAGTGTCCATTAAAACAATAGCTCCCCCCTTATCCGCCTTTTTTATTGTTATGGAAGCATTGTTAGCTAATCCCTTCAAAGCTGTGGTCTGCTCTGTGGTTAAATTATAATATTTGGAAAAGAGACCTTCGGTATAATACTTGGCCATATCTTTCTCACAAGCACTCAAAAAAAGATGTAAGGTGGGTGAAAGCTGTGGTATAAACCCACTTGCTTTTTTAGGTACATTACAGTTAGATATATCATTACCAAACATGCTCTTCAGCATCAAGTTTCTACAAAATAACATGATGTCAGTAATTACCTCATTATGCATACAAGGATTGCTAGGCACAAAAGTTAGTCCCTTGTTCAAGACGAACAACTCGTCCGTGGTTAGACAGTGTGATGATAAATTATAAACAATGTTATTGCAGAAGCCAGGAGTCATTGGCGAATCCTTCTCCTCTTCCCAGCCTCCCTGTCGTCGCTCTGTGATCTTCTCCCGGCCCCTCTCTTCTTGATGGGCGCCAGTAAAAGTTCCAAAAAACGCTTACGTCCCTGCGATGCCTTGGGCCGTGCTCCAGTCCCTGCTGTAACCTCTTCCATATCTTGTGCGACAATCGACAGGACATCGTTCTCAGCCGTTGCAGAAGATGTTCCGGCTTCGGTCATGCACTGCTGCCCAGTATAAGGAATAGGGATGACAGCAATGCCTTGTATAGGCATATATGTATACATCCAACACATAGCTTTTCATTTAGAGTGATAGTTAACATTAGAATGAATAATCGGGGGGGGGGATGTCAGGCTGCAGACTGCCTTGGATTAAACTAAATGGATTATAGACTTAATGGCACACCTACCCCCAGGTTTAAATGATGTTATTCCTTTAAAACCCACACTCCTGAAGAGGCGTGTGTTTCATTGACCTATAAGGTTTTCATTGGTTGTGACTCTTTTTAAAAAAGAATGTGCATGCAGTGTTTGTTGTCTGATGAAGGGTGTAACCCGAAAGCGCTAACCTTTTTTCATTTTGTCTGCATTTGGATTACTTCGTTTACTTGTTTTAAAGTTTTTATTAAAAGTTTTACTGAGCAGCAGCAGTGTCCTGCCATCTTTTCTTCTGTTTAGATGTTAGTACGCCATGCAGATGAATGGCAAGCTGGACACAACATGGCTACTGCGTACTGGTTGTTATGTGTGGAAGCACTCTGTCAGAGATGTAACGAAGCATTTGTAGGCAATCTGATGCAAGTGAGGCTGAGGATAGTGAATCACAACATGTCATGCCATATGGGCCAAGCCTCTACAGTGTAGTGTAGGATAAGGGGACTATTAGAGTAGAAGATAGGTGACAACATGAGTGTGTATGTATAAAACACTGTAATCTCACCAGAGCAGTGTCACATGTTTGCTGTCAGTACTCAGTGGAAGAGGCATGTTATGAGCTATCCTAGGTAAAGTCAGGAGACTGACGGTGTACGCCATGGATACCACCGATGTGACCTGCAAACCTGCCCACAGTGTGTCCTTGCCCGTGCGCGCCAGTAAGCCTGAGTAAGAATGTGTATGCGCGTGTTAGCCCGCATGCGCATGTTGAAGAACGAGTAAGCTAGTGTACGAATGGTGAAGCCTGTGTAATGTCATGTATGCCAGTGTACGTGTTTGTAAGCATGTATACATGTGTACTACACACATCATACATGTACTGCACACTCAGACACACATGCTGCCAATACTACACACATCAGTGAAATGGCACATGGATGGAGAATACATCATCAGAATTAACAGTGCTGTAAACTATGCTACATTGATGGTCATAGCTGCAATGCATCATGCCTGCTGATATACACCTGGAAGTAACACACTTTGTGTTAACAGCATTCTAACATCAATACAGTGGAATAAAGCCACCGTGTGCATCAGCACCAGGTTAGTCTGATCCTGCATCAATGTTACACATCACAGGTGGTGGCACAGGTGACATCATATGCACAGGGTGTGGTGTTACATTTCCATAGCTGTCATTGAGCCATCCAATTTACACGTAGGTGTGTGTGTGTGTGTGTGTGTGTGTGTGTGTGTGTGTGTGTGTGTGTGTGTGTGTGTGTGAGGGACAATGGTTATTGCATGACCCAATGGTGATGCAATGGGTTTGTGTATGTGATAGCCCTAGCTGTTTATGGTAAGTGTGTGTGTTTGCATATACACAGGTACAGCATGTGTCAGCCATATACAGGAGGTTGTGGGACAGTCACAGACCATACCTGCCAGGCTGTAGAGATCGCCATTACTGGCCATGGACACCCCCTCCATGCATCCAAAACTAACCCAATCCTGCACCTGTCAATGTATACACATACAGTCCTGGGATCTGTACCACAAACTGTAGATAAACGTGAGTCTGTAATGTTAACCTGAGTTGCATAGAATTGTCAGTTACTACATACAGATATGAGACATAATCACCCTCCAATGTAATAACCACTGCTGACTGTTGCCGAGATGTGCATACGACCATTCAAAGGTGCTGTACTAACATTGTTTCCAATGTCCGTGTAATACCCAGCAACACAATAACCGGTCACTACACAAGTATAACCCACGATCACTACAGCACACAGTATGTGCACTATCACAGAGCCATAGCAGATGTACACACATCCAAGGTGATCACGTACAGATAATGCAGCACATTCAGGAGTGATAATCCCAACATACATATCTATATACAATATATATATATATATATATATATATATATATATATATATATATATATGTAGATAGATAGATACATTCACACACTCACACACACACACACACACACACACACACACACACACACACACACACACAAACACACAAAACACACGTGGCAGGGTTGGGAGCAGAACACAAACGTAACCACTGTACCACACAACAGCATTACATAGTTACAGAATGCGCTACCATGATTAGTAGATCACAGCATTCACACAGGCATACGTCTAGCCTGCAGACAGCAGCATCAAAGGCAAAGACACCGCATGGATGTTATGGAGAGTGAATACAGTAAAAGCAATGTACTGTTGTCATGCAGCTGGAAACACACATACACACACTTGAAAGGGCTGGGAGTCGAACATACACCTAACTACCCTATCACACTACAGCATGACGCATTTACAGAACGCGCTACCGAGATTACTAAACACAGCAGTCCCAGAGGCATACATCTAGGTGTGTGTCATCATCAACAAAGGCAAAGACATCGGTAGGAAATATCTGTGGTGTGAGGCATCTAAAAGCATGACTGAGTCCCCAGGTGGACGGGAGCATGCGCGCGCACGCACACACACACACACACACACACACACACACAAACTTGGCAGGGCTGGGAGTCGAACATACACCTAACTACCCTATCACACTACAGCATGTCACATTTACAGAACGTGCTACTGAGATTACTAAACACAGCAGTCCCAGAGGCATACATCTAGGTGCGTGTCATCATCCGCAAAGGCAAAAACATCAGTAGGAAATATCTGTGGTGTGAGGCATCTAAAAGCATGACTGAGTCCCCAGGTGGACGGGAGCATGCGCGCGCACACACACACACACACACACACACACACACACACACACACACACACACACACACACACACACTTGGCAGGGCTGGGAGTCGAACATACACCTAACTACCCTATCACACTACAGCATGACGCATTTACAGAATGCTCTACTGAGATTACTAAACACAGCAGTCCCAGAGGCATACATCTAGGCGCGTGTCATCATCCGCAAAGGCAAAGACGTTGGTAGGAAATATCTGTGGTGTGAGGCGTCTAAAAGCATGACTGTGTTCCCAGGCAGACAGGAGCATGCACGCGCGCACACACACACACACACACACACACACACACACACACACACACACACACACACACACACACACACACACACACTTGGCAGGGCTGGGAGTTGAACATACACCTAACTACCCTATCACACTACAGCATGACGCATTTACAGAATGCGCTACCGAGATTACTAAACACAGCAGTCCCAGAGGCATATTTCTAGGCTCGTGTCATCATCCGCAAAGACAAGGACACTGACAGAACTTGTATAGAGAGTGATCAGTCTGAAAGCATACAGGCATATTACTGTCCCACAGTAGACGTAGACAAACACATGGCAGTGGTGTGATCGGGGCAACGTAAGATTTACGGCGCACTACAACAACAAGACATAGACACTGGACGCGCCACAGACAGTACACCCTTCATGATAGTCGACCAGTGTGTACTCGGTAGGCATCCATTGTGACGTTGAAAATGGACATCTGTTGCATGGATGACCACCATGGCTATACAGGATGTCAACGGCCATGCCCATGCACAGTGGGACATCACCGACACAAGGTGTCACTGGCCATGGCCACACACTTAGTAATACACATCCGTTCAGACTGTACTGTGGGGTGATCTACACAACGGCATACTGGGCATGCTCACACACTTAGCAGTTGCAAAGGGCTGTCTTGCATGCAGACGGAGTCTCAACACGCAAGGGCTCAATTTGGACTGCCCTGTGTGTCCATCTACACAACAGCGTACTGGGCATGCTCACACACTTAGCAGTTGCAAAGGGCCATCTTGCATGCAGATGGAGTCTAAACACGGAAGGGCACAGTAAGGTATAACTGTCCCCACGCACAGGGTGGGCCATCCTGCATGCAGACGGAGTCTAAACACGGAAGGGCATAGTAAGGTATAACTGTTCCCACGCACTGGGTGGGCTATCCTGCATGCAGACAGAGTCTAAACACGGAAGGGCACAGTAAGGTATAACTGTCCCCACGCACAGGGCGGTCACGCACATGCAGTGACCAGTACACACTCAGCTGCCATCACAGCCGTCACAGGTGCAGATCACAGATGTACACACCACAGTCTACACTGTAGCCCTCGAGACATCACCATGTTGTTGCTGCAGAAATACACAGCCATACATTACCACAACACCGTGTGACACATGACCAGTGGACTGTACAGAGGTCTACAGCAACTGTGCAGAGTACACATGTACTGACAGGGTTCCAACAGGTGTTATGCATTGCAATGATACCACTATACATGACCAGGTCAGCTCAAGACATACCAGGGGCCCCGGGTCTTACACAGCTGTGACAGATGAGTGTTGCTGTACACCAACGAACACACATGTTTGGATATGTCATACATGTGATTGTAGTGGATGTGTGCATGGACCACACACACAACACATATGTACATAGTTTAGCCTTTGCTTTCCCCCGTGCAGAACAGTGGCCTAAGCAATCATACGCACGCAAATGGAAGGTGGGTCCATGTCTCTTGAATGCTCACAGTACAGGAGGTAGCGATGTTGACCAAGGACACATTGCCCTGCAGTAGTCGCCCATGACACCCATGATATCATACCACAGTCCATGTGTTATGTATGTCAAAACACATGTCCACCAATAGCAATGCATACAAACATGGCTACAGGAGACACATGTAGGACCAACACACATGTACAATCTGTACTGTGCATGCAGCAACCATTCATGTGCAGTGGCCGGTGTCCGTAACACAGCTGCACCTAACTACAACATGCAGTCACAATGCAGCCCCATCATTGACACCTGTATATGGTGACATACAGACAGTACGGTTGGTTGTACATCACGTATGGGGGATGTGCGTACATAAAGTGGTGATCCACCTGTGTAGATGTATGTGTGCCGGGGATGGCTCACAGGTGTGTCACATGCCATCCTACCATGCCATGTGCAAACAGTATGCTATATCACTGTTACTTGACGGTGATGACATAACGGATACACAGTGGTCAGGTGTTACCAACTGTATGTCACGTGACACCTGTAACACTTACATCCTCCTGTGTGCATATAACAATGCAATTGCCAGACATAGCATTGGTACACATAATGCGGACAATACCGCTGCATGTCTATCAAACGTCTCATCATATGGCAGGTGTATCATTCCCAGCACTGCCATGTGTGTCCACTTGTGTGACCACATATGCCACATATGGTGGGGATTACGTCCCAGTTGTTACACATCCCTGTACACCATTGTAGAGATCTGTACATACTGCAGTGTGGAAAGCATGACATCGGCAGGTGTGGTGCATCACACACATCGGCTATCCGTACACACATTTCTGGTCACCACAGTGTGTGTGTGTGTGTATGTATGTATGCATGTATGGCTGTCTGGTGCTTGGTGTGAGGGTGTATGCTACCATACAGTGAAACCAGGCTCACTAACCCCTCATGGTGACTAACCCCTCATGGTGATGCAGTCTACTACCCTGTTGATGCCATTGGTCCCAGCCGTACTGGCTACCTGTGCATGTTCCTTCTCTGTGCCACATCATGTGGGTGCAAAGTACTGCAAGGGTGATGACCACATAGGCAAGGGTCCACACCTCAACACTATGGGGTGTGCGTTATAGTGCTGTAGACCCCATGAATGTGGCCATGTTCCTGTACTGTGACAGGGTATTACTGCTACACAGTGTGGCCTCATGCTATCAAGTGGCCTCTAACTTCATCATTGGCCAGACTGCTGTGTACAACCCCTGCACCATGTCAACATACCTGTAATGTTTCCTGGTATGTATGTCACATCTCTGTCTGCTGTAGCCTGTTCAACTGACCACATGCTTCAGATGCAGTATAGGTGCGGACATCTGTGTCATGTTCGACTTTCCAACAGTCAGGTTGAGGGTACGTTTAGCATGCTGATATTGTCATACGTGCCTGTGAGTACTTCACAGTTACACATGGGGGACTGCAAACACTGCTACCTGTAGGCACATGCCAGTACACCATAGGAGAGAACCAGGGCATCATTACCAACATGCTGTTACTGTTGGAACCGAGACACATACTGTGAACATATCACAATGCATGCTGCACCTGGACTACATGGTATGACTGGTGCATGTCAACAGTACACCACTGATGTCACATACACATCTCTCAGGATTCACACACAACCAATGCAACATACACATCCCTCAATATGCATACACAAGTAATGTTAGATACACCTCTCACTATTCTGTTCACCCTGTGCATCAGACCATTTGAGCATATCCCTGCACTCAGTATTCACACACAACCAATGCAACATACACATCCCTCAATATGCATACACAAGTAATGTTAGATACACCTCTCACTATTCTGTTCACCCTGTGCATCAGACCATTTGAGCATATCCCTGCACCGATGGTGTGAATGACAGGGATGCGGTGCAGGCTTCATCATATGCACAGGGTGATACTGTTTTCCAGGGGCATAGGCTGCACCAATGGATGACATCATGTGTGTGGGTAAGGGCCGGTGATTTGAATGGACATGTCTGTTCCATATGCATGTGGGTGTTGTGGAGCCCTACAGTTGTGTTTGCTGTATATGTGTATGTGTGCACACAGTTCTGTCATTTGTGAGGCCTACACAAGGGTATTATTGACAGCTCCAGATTGTACAGACCAGGTTGTACAGCTCACTGTGACCGGCCACGTGTCCTGTGCCTGCCAGAGGTTGCACGGGCATTACCAGGCAGAGGTACAGAATGGCTACTGTCCAACAACACATGGCCACTGGAACCGTGTCCCCGCTGGGAACGTCCAGGGCCATGTCCATGTGGCCTGCTGTGTCCTGGTGTGGACAGTGCAGCACCAGCTGCACTGCTACTGCTACCGGCACTATAGGAGCAGCCATGTGAGGTGGCATGCTCACGTTGACCTGCACTAGGTGGTGTAGCTGGCCTACGTCCATGTGGCCTATGCCTCACCCCTACCAGATGTTCCAGCACAGACAGCTCACACTCGCGGATTGCCATGCCATGGTCAAGGATTCTGACCATGTCACCCAATCGCCTTTCCAGAGCATCAGCAATCTGCTGTTGAGCACCTGCCAATGCCTGGATGTTGTTGTTTAGGGTACAGATAGCAGCCCTCTGCAGCCTCTGCCCTTCTCTGTTCTGCCGTTCAGCATGTGCCTGTGCTGCCATTACAGTCTGGAACATGCGTCTGGTGATTCCAGCTGCTGCGCTATGTCCTGCAGGTGCATGTCTGCCAGAGGTCCTCCTATGAGCAGCACCAGCCACATGCCTGTGTGGCACATTTGCAGTCAGTACACTACCACCATGGTGTGGAGACACACCTTCTGTAGCCACCACACATTCCTGTTCAATGCTATCAGATGCTGACTGTCCTTCCTCTATGGCCACTGTTGATGTGGTATGTGTTGGCAGCTGAACTGTGTGCGGGGAAGAGGGGGACATACCTGGGATGGCAACCATTGGCACAGATTCAGCCCCTGACATCCCTGCCTGTACCTCATGCATATGTTCATCACTGCTAGCATCTGTGGGGACACTATCAGATGGACCGCAGGAGGGTAACGCACCTATATCACCTGTGAATGCAAAGAAAGACTCTAAATTACAATACACACACACACACACACACACACTGACACACACACACACTGACACACACACACACACTCACTGACACACACACACTGACACACACACACTGACACTCACACACTGACACACACACACTGACACACACACACTGACACACCATGCATGTGATATGACAGATGGCATGCAGCATGCCTGTGATACAGCTGACAGCATGCAGCTCAGACATCAATAGTGTTTGTAAGCATCCCCCCTGGAATGCACACTACAGCAGGCAGGTGTCATATCATTATCCATGCAATTCACACGATCATGGTAGTATGCATGCATCCCCGTGATACACCATGTGGACCAGAACAGGATAACAGTACACATGGCTGACGTGACCTTGACATGTAATCTGCTGACGTGTGCATTAACATGCATGCATGCCTGACACAATGGTGTCCTGACACATGTACAGCGTCGTACTGGGTATCACATTGCGGTGTTGTCCATATGCCCTACTGATAGAATGCATGTTGAGCAAATGTGCATGGGCATGGTAGGGGACTGTGAGCCATCTACATTGCTGTACAGTGTGAAGTACAGACACTGTGCCATTGCATGGCATCATGAGGCATCTATATTGCTAAACAGTGCATGATATGCATGCATTGCATAACCAGAACTGCATGCATACCCATGACATACCTGTGGATTGTGACCTACGATGCTGAGGTGTATTCACACCAAACCATGCTGTGTCATGTGACAGGTCACTGGAGGACATACAGATGACATCACTGCACGAAGACTACAGAGTGTTAGCTGCCTGGCAACCATGTCCACACATAGCGGACCTGTCACGTCACCATTTCACACATGACATTGATGTACCATGCACACAAGGTGCACAGCTAACAGTGATGTCCTACAGAAGCAGGGGAAAAGTACAGTATCTGTGGCCTGGTGTCACTGTCAGTGGAATCTGTAAAGGTGACTACCGTCATGCTATGACACAGATGTCATGTTCAACACATCTTATGAGGTACACGTCACTGACACCTCCACTAGCTGTGCACAGGCATTTAAGATGTGCAGCATACCACATCACCTGTACAATCGGTCTAATATGGCTGTAATTGGACCATGTGTGGACAAAGTGGGACAGGGTGTATCCACATCCCATCTACTGTGTGGCTATGTGTCTCTGGCCATCCCCCATGGCCATGTGTTGGTCATGTATGTGATGGCCATCTATCACACATGTCTGTGTTGTCCCATATGACATACACCCATAGATGTTGGATATGTCACCATCCACAGGGCTATGCAGACAACAGGTGTATGTGTGGTATGTGGGGTATGGGTTATGGGAAATTGTGACAATATTGCAACCAAAACGCTACGTGTCTCAGACATGTCAGATGGAACATCACAATGTGTGAACCCATTGCAGGGGCATATAATACAATGGTGACGCTTGTGGTCTGCCCATATCACTGCTCACTGTGCAGTACTGGTTTGTGTACCACACGTTTTGTTCCACTGTATAGTACACATGCCTCCATTGTAGAACACCTCCGCCATTGTATGCACAGCTGGACACACATGTAGCAATGACAAATACTGTAGTTTCATGTCTGTGTGTCATTTCATTTGTATATATTGCACATGGGTGGCCTGCGTGGATGATGGGTGATGCGACCTGTATATCCATGTATTAACTGGCCACATGGTGAATAGATCTATGCTTTGACATGCCTGATACTGATGACAGTCTCACCTGCAATGGACTCTTGTCTGTGCGGCATGCCAGAGGTACCTGCATAGGGTGACACAGCAGTATGAACATTATCCATGATGGTATGACAGCCACAGGGTGCACAGTGCAAGTTAACACATTTGCCTGTACAATAGCATATAGTAAGCACATGTGTGCATACCATACCTCTCAACCTCTTAGAACAATAAATGTGGACAAAGCCTACTATGATGGGGGACATATAGGGACAGTTGTGACATATTGCTCTTACAAACTTAGAAATTTGCTAGACTAATAGGTTTGCATGCACATGGGTTTTACACAGAATGTGCAGTCGTAAACACAAATGTATGTCATCATTTAATGACTCCATTCCTCAGCTATTTGCCAGAAAGGGACAGATATTAAGGGGAACACACCAACAATATGAGGCAGACATCTGGACATCCTGCAAATACCTGTACAGTTCAGAGGTATGGTGGATACACAGGATAGCATAAAGCATGTGTGTCCACATACCTTGCATATGTTGTTACATTACATGATGTACACTGACACATGCATGTACATGGGATATACTGGCCATATGTTCAGTACTGACTTACCAGACAACTCCATGCTCATTGGTTGGGAGACACCCACCTCCAGGATGGCAGCTAGTGTTTGTGGGAGCTGTTCCGAGGGTGTCCCCAGACTGGCCAGTAGCTCCTCTGTGTGTGTGAGTGGAGGCTGGGTTGGTGGCCCACCACCTGTTCCACCTTGTTCCCTGGCGATTGCAGTGGCACACTGTTTTGCATGACGTATCAAGTCCATGCAGTGTCTGCGCACCTGCTGGTAGGTGTGGTTGTGACCACCCACTTCGTTGACCCTCCTGCGAAGATCCTGCCACAGGTTTTCCCGCTGCTGTGCGTGCTGTGGCACATGGCTAAATAATACCTCGTAGTTCTCATGGAGGTACGGGATTACGACATCATCCTCCTGTCGGCTGTATGCTGGTAGGTATGTACGAGGCATTATCTGTAAGACATGATGAAGGTGACAGGTCACATTTACAGACATGTACAGTGATACTGCTGCACATACATTTCTAGTACATCTGCACAGTTATCTTTGCAAATCAACATGACACTAACACGACTGGCATGTATGCGTCACACACATGTAACACCCATTATGCATTGGATATCATCCCCATATATGTGTGTCACCTCATTAGTGTTCCTACTGCATGTGACGTCTGTCTTCATGTGGGCATGTCTGTTTGCCTGCACTGGTGTTCTTACCTATCTACACATGCCTGATGTATCCACGGTAATGCTGTTGACCTTGATGCTGTGTATATGTCACATATCAACACAGACACAGCCTTACTGGACTTGGGCAGTGACAATGCACCAAGTATGCATGGAAACCTGTACATGCATCTGTTTTGCCGTAGACATCTACACTGCACTGTACATCTGTTCAACATCCTGCCACGGATCGCCTGTGTTGCACATGTGATAGACATGGGACAATGGCTAGTCGGACGTCATTCGCAGGTAAGGTTATCAGCTATAGCATGCACGGGCTGGGTTTCCTAGCTGTATCCGACACCCATTATGCCACCGCGAGGGGCATCAGTGACACATTACTGATCCAGATAGTTGATACTACATCTACCATACGGCCATCACACCATGTATGACAGGGATAATATGTGCAGCTATGTGGACAGGGCTGCATGGTATGGCGGGAGTATGCCACAGGTATGGCACAGGGATCTGTCCAGAATGTGGCCATCCTAGTCGTAGGACGGTGGTTGTCCATGACGTATGTCTTTCAGATCAGGCTATGGACATGTAGCATGTCTAACAGCATAGTGTGGCATATGTCTGTATGCAAGGTGGATAGCATGCTGCATACTGGAGGTGAGTATTGTGGAGGCTGGTATCGGTCATCCACACATGGGCCCTACCCCTGGAGGGTGATATGTGTTCCAATATTGGTCACACGGGTGCTGTGTATGCTTGTCCAATGATCTCTGTGCTCATGGATACCACCCTGTCATGTCATGGGT
The DNA here is from genome assembly GCF_019279795.1 of Protopterus annectens. Classification (NCBI taxonomy): domain Eukaryota; kingdom Metazoa; phylum Chordata; order Ceratodontiformes; family Protopteridae; genus Protopterus; species Protopterus annectens. Next base: position 32,187,071 of record NC_056748.1, read on the forward strand.
ACCTTGGATGACTACCCAAAGGGCCAGAGAGACGTCTCCAGCTCAGGGAGGTGTACTGCACTACACCATCCCTAACACAGTGTCCATAATGTTGACCACAGCCTAGGTGTTACTTAATGGGTACAGGTGTATTCCCCTAGTGGTGTCATTGCTGATATCATCCACCAGAATGTGCACATATGTCACACACCTCACACACACAGCCCATTCTGTATGTTGTTCGCAACACTGTCACAACTATTGCCCATAGGTCATGGCCATTCACATCCTCACATACACAGATGGCTGACATTTGTCTGTGTGGTATGGGCTACAATGCGGGTGGGGTACAACACATTAACCCTGGTTTACTGTAGCTGACACCGTGTGATATGCACATGTCACTGTAGCACCTTTAGTAGTTGTGAGTCTGTCAACAGGCCACTAGTAGAACACTCCTGTGACATACAAAGGCATTTGTAGTCAAACATCCATACTGTCTTGTACATCTGTACTGCTAACATCTACATTGATAATGCTTCATGGACTTGCAGACCATACCCGGCAGTGTTCTGATGCTGTGCCACCAATCATGACTGTCGTCAACACTTGTGGGTTGATATTATCCAACACCCTATCTGTAATGTATGGGCATGCTCGGCACTTGTTCAGAGCTTCTTGGCACTTTATGAGCTACTGCTTAGTTTAGCACCCATTTCACACCATCCTCACAGGTACACTGTCTGCCCATACATTTCCAGATTGCTTACGGTACAACAGTTGTCATACACACATCACTCACATACCTCGTGAGACATGGTGGTTTATACGGCGTGTCCACCTGGCATGTACCACTTATAATCAGGCATATCCAACTGGCACGTACCAGTGCTATTGCCTGTCACTATGATGACTATGTTGTACATGTGGCAATAGAGCTATTCTCATGTACACAATCAATGCACACCTCCCAACATACAACAGTACAGCCTGTGGGGGATGCACATATGCAGCCCTGCTGGGGGTTATACTGTCACCAACCCTGACTGCACCTGACAGTCATGTGGGGATGTGCAACACTGGCAACACACCCCACTCATCACATAGTCCCACATGATCCCCACCACAGGCCACACATACGGAGACACCTTGTACAGTACCCATCCATACTCTGTGTGGGCACCAATGGCAGCTCACATCGCCAAACACAACCACACCAACCTATAGCCCACAGACACGTGTGCCCATCCCATACAGCCAATAGGGTGTCATAACATACACAACACACCTGTCATAGGTGACTGTCAGCGGTCACACTGCTGTTCCACTCAGCAGGCTACACAAGGTGATAGTCACTTACATCCTGCTGTCAAGTAACTGGTTCTGCAACATAACCTATGCACACATGCCACAACTCAGCAGGTACGACGTGACTCATCTTCCATGTTTGTGTGACTGAAGTTGTATCTCAGGGCACAGACTACGTGTGCAGGGACATGCAATAGCCCACCAGTGTTGTAGCCCTGATGGTGTGGTCCAAGCCCTGGGGAGCATTTTGCGGTCATCCGGACCTGTTACCACTGTACTACGAGCGACTGTGTCACTCCCAACAGTTGTCCATGCTTCTGCTGTCATTCCACAGGCATCTAGTATACGTCCACTTTGACAGACCTGGTCAAACAACATGATGCTGTGGCACAGTTGACCTGCACCTGTCAGCCCTGGGAGTACGGATCACATGTTGGACTCTTGCTGCTTTTAGGTTCATAGATTCATAGATTAGTACTAAGCTAACTGCCCTTGCGAGCCATTTTCAGCCTAGCCAATTGTCCCTTGTGAGACTCAAACCCTGCACCTTATGTTTGCAAGGCAAACACCTTAATCATTAGGCCACCCTCCCAACCCAATATACTGCCTTATACTGCCTTTATACTGCCTGTCTTGCACAGTGTCCAATAACAGTCACCACCAGAACGGGAACTGGCTAGCAAAACATGTGGTCATGTCACACAATGCTTGACATCATCCTCTGTGACGCACGCAGGCAAGGCACACCTGATACTGCACCACTTCAATATCTCTGCAGTGACTGGGACCTGCCTCTTGGCTCACACCTGATACTGCACCACTTCAATATCTCTGCAGTGACTGGGACCTGCCTCTTGGCTCTGCAGGGCACACCTGCAATGACTGGTTATAGACAGACCGTACCTCTAAGGCATGTACCTGGACTGGCACACCCATGGCTGAGGTGTCCCCGTATTCCACTATGTTGTACACACATCCCGGCTGGTTACTTAGCACAATGCATCACAGGTGCTCCACGTGCAAATAACTGTGTCCGGAACTACTGCTGCTACTGATGTGAGACTGACAGTAACCCACACTTAACTGTGATAGCCGCACATGTACCAACACATTAGGCATACACTGCCCGTGAGTCATAACCTCCGCTCAGCTGGTTCGACCCATACACACCACCTCCAAGACCAACAGTATCCTTGACATGGACACTACCAACATGTGACTGCTGTTCCACACCTGGGGTTATCCCCTCATTGATGGAATCCGAACATATGCTACTCACCCTTGTTAGCCATATACCGGCACCACACACTTCACGGCATACACAGTAGATGAGTACTACAACACCTACTACAGATGTCGTACGACAGCAGCAGTTGACGTCATGACACACGTGCAGGTGGAAAATGCACATGCAAATGCTGAGACATACCCCAGTGCACTTCATTAGCACGTACACGACAATATGGATCATGCTAATCCACACAGAGCCATGATGGTACACACCAGATAACAGACGACACTCTGGGGGTGCGGTTCCATGGACATACTTTACAACAACAGGTGGGGGCTGTTGCACAGTGGTGTACATTCCCATGGGTGGGGTAACTCACTGGTCAGCCTTGGTAGGGCCATAGGATCCCTCATCACATACTCCATAATTAGCTATGTACACATTACTGCGACACATTCCGAGATGTACCACAAGGCATTATGGTGGTATGTCAGTAGTCGTATGCAATACCCACATCTGCTCAAACATACAACTGTCACTCTGGAACATGACAGTAACAGGTGATGCTGGCAACATGCTGTCTTATGGCTTCAATGCTAACATTACACCCTCTCACTCCCTATGGGGCCACATTCCTTACAGGAACATTGCGGTTTACCTGCAGTCACACCTACACAGTACTGACCTGCACTCTATATGTCCTAGGACACTGGCCCCTTGTCACCCTACAAAATCCCAGGCTGTGATGTCCACAGACCTCTGAATGACATGTCTCCCCACTGGGACACCATATTCAGTAATAGACTTGTACCAGATATTGTGGCACCTGACTGGCACACAGCGACAGTTACACTCCACACAGGTGGTGCCACAATGCACGACTGGGACTATTGCCCTACACACCTCACTGGACTGTTCTGCACGGCTATAGGGCACATCATCATGGACATCATTTGCTGAGTCTTTGTTGTGCTCTGATCCTTTGATGCCAGCTGGGTTGGTCTTGTTGGGGCCACAGCATGCCTCCTACACCTGTTGAACACCTTTCATACAGTCGCCAGAGTAGTTGATGATGACACGGGGGTCCACACAGCCTACATTGTCCTCTCGCTGCCTTTCAGCACCGTTCTCCATTCTGGTATTGACAACATACACATCCACCTGCACATCACAACATATGTCTCAGGATGTTATGCAAAGTGGCTAATGGACAGGACACACACACTGAGGGTGGCATACCATATCACATACTGCATTCCAGTTACACTTGGCATACCACAGTCCTCAGTCATGGGGCCCTCATGTTCGGTATATGCTTCCCTGAGGTACAGGCTACCACTGAGGGGACTTCCCTGCCTAGCTTTACAGACCACTGCATACCCAGCACCATTGTTGCTCCACCAGCTGATACAGACCCCATCCATACGGGAGTCACTGTGACGGATACTGATATGAACATCATGGCCTTAACCTGCATGACACTTGGTATGAACATTACCTTTGCAGTACACCATCCACCCACTAGTTATCACATAGATGTTAGTCCCCTACATACATGTCGCAGTGTACGTGTTTATAAAACACATGTATGTCGCACACACTCCTGTGATTACCACATTGCCACTGTGGCGTGGATATCCTTCTACTTGTCCACACATGTCTGTACTGGGTGTGTAGCTGGTACATAGGCACCCATTGTACCTCTGAACACCGGACTTATGCACACATCCATGGGTACAACACCCTGCTTAGGGTGTACCTTACACAACAGCTTTACATAACTCAACATTAAAACGCCATGACGTTTATTGAGCTACAACAGTTAAAGTTTGCGGCTTATGTACAGACACCACGTCTGTACACATTTGCGGACTACATACTCAGGGGTGACCTCTGCTGCAAAGACAGGGCCCGTGTCTGCAAATATGTTAATGGATATACTGCACATAGATGACATAAACAATAGCCACTATGAGCATGATGCTCATGGATATGTGCACACACATGACAGTGTGTGGCATGTGCTTGGGGGTTGCATTCCCAGACCGGACATTCACCATGCTTTGGGACATGATTCCTATGTACATCATGCATGGACAGTCAGTAGCAGTGTTCATGTGATACCTCACTTGGTGGATGGTGGACACATGTACGCCAGGGATCACTGCAGTGGCTGTACTGTGCAGAGATGCAGGTTACACATGGCTCTTCTGTTCACAGGACACTACCCTAGAGAGGTGCCACTGGTGTGCACACTGTAGTTGTTGTTACACATAGACTTGCCAGACTGCATGGTACCCCACTATGAACCTGTGGAGCTATTACATGTCCTTTGTGCATGGTTACTGGAATAGCCCTTCCATTTAGATTATCTGGCATGCTATTACAATGTCCTGTGACTACAGGCCATATGTATCCCGTTATTGTACACGCCAGTCATGTTCTTGTTTGTCTGTCACATCTCTTCTGCTAATCTAGTATGGAAGTAACGTTTGCGTCCTTTGCAAATGCAGAGTGGATTACATTATTTATTTCATCATAACTGTTTATACATAAATTAATTGCATACTACTGACATCACTATATGATACCTTTGTTATGCATCATATGCCGGTTCTCTTGTGTAGCATATCTGACATATCAATCTACTGTACTAAACATTACACATGTTTTACATGGTATCCCATAATTCAAAGCATACTTGCACAGAGGGACCACCTTAGACATGTCATTGATGTTATATGCCCATACACATGCGTATTGTTACAGTATATCCACATATACTATCCCCTGCTATGGCACGTACTTATTGGACATACCCTGCCACTGACGGCGGGTTGTACAACATTGTTCTGTTTAAAGCCGTCATGTTGCATCCCTTGTGGTGTCTGTGCTGTTTACCTTGTGGCCCACTGCTGGACGTACAACTTCTACAAGCATTAGTACGATCAGCAAGACATCACTACATAAATACCATTCCCCACTTTATGCACGGCGGACACTTTTAATTACTGCAAACCAGGCTATGCATACACTGACATAACTTAATACAGAACATACTATACATACAGTTAGTGTTCTACATACCTTGATATCGTTCTGGTATTTCGTCTCTATCTCGCTCTTCTGTATCACTCTTTAAACTGTTTTACGGTATGAGCATACAGTTTGCATATCTGGCAAGTCATCCTTATATACGTCAATATCTGCAACATGTGGTTTACTGCCGCCAATTGGTGGTCCGGTGTGACTAATTACATGCACTTCAGCTGTGCAGCTACTCCATTCACCAATTATGCAGCAACAGTGGGGTATAATTGAATTCTCCACTTGGGCGTTGGTCATTTGCCCTGCCTTCAGGGAGACAGCCTGTATTGTGTTTTGTTGTGTGTAATTGCAACTGCTATGTGTAGAGCCAAGTGTATTTTGGAGTCATGTCCCCCGTGGATTGTGTGTGACGGCTTGAGTATGTGGTTCTACCTGTGACTGTACCTGTCATCCCACCCGTCTGATAACGGACTATTGCAAACACCTGTAACATCGCTGTTTGTTCCGTTATACGACAGATACAATTTTGCATGGTGCCTTTAAATGTGTCTGTCACAAGGTATGTTAATGGTTCAGCAGATGTAATTGACTAACTAAATGTTTGTGCTGTGATTATGGTCTGTATTGCTATTGTTTCCAGTGTGGGGGATGTAGGCAGGTGTACTTAGCATATACGGTTTTGTGGAGCTTGAATTTCTACGTAGTCCATATATATGTGTGTGGGCCCCGTCCCTAATTACAGTGCTATCACTTAATAGACTTCTGTTACGGGAATTTACTTTGGGCCATTGTTAATTGGTTTCTATATGGTATGCAGGTGAGGTTGATACTTCCATACCTCCGGATGTACGGCGATATGTGCAGGGATATTTCTAAATGACCGCTATCCTGTGTATGTCTGTCCCAGATATTTGCAGTCATTGCAGTGGTGTTGGTGTCAGACCCTCTGTGACATGGCTTGCCACCTTTTCATATGGCCATAGTTGGACACTTGCGGGTTACACAGTGGTGTTTACAGGCTGACATATGGCCACGGTCAGTACACAGGATAGCACATACTTTTATCCTCATTACATACCAATTGTTCTTGGACCTTAACTACTTATCAGTTTGCATGTAACATTTCCGTTTCTTACATACAGGCATGAGTATTTCCTGCAACTATTGCATAATATTTGGGACATACTAATGTCCTAAACTCTCGGACAGCTGCCCTTTGTAATGTTTCATGTCAGGACACACCTGCCCAGGGGAGGTTTTCCCTCCCAATGTGGGACAGGTGTTTACCGCATGCCTACAGCTAGCTATACCCGCACCTACCGTAATTATCTACCTCCGAGTTGTCACCTACAGACACACGATGTGGACACACACACACACACTTTACAATCACATGGGAACACACATGGCACCCTCAACACACACATACACAGGCTAGATCACTCACAACCACAGTTGTACACGGTACATACGTGGACCGCACCGCCGGCAGCGGTGACTACATGTCCTTACTATCGTCATATTGCTTGTGGTTCTACTGTTCCAGTACTGTGTTCTTTCTGTCTTTCAGCCTCCTGGTTACGCGTGTCAGTGTGTGACACGTTCCATAGTTGGCGATATCCTATTTATTTGTACCTCAAAGGTGTTTTGAATGTCGTTGACCTATCTATATATTTGCAGATGTCAGTGACCCCTTATATATCGACATATATCATACTATCACCCTTTCTATTTGCATTATATATGTGTATATATATATATATATATATATATATATATATATATATATATATATATATATATATATATATATATATATATATATATATATATACACACACACACACACACATATCTCGGACAGGGGTGGTGACAGGCATGCTACACCTTTCATTGTGTGTTTATCAGTGTATACTGTGTTTCCTGGACTCCACACATTTGTGTCTGTACCTGTCACATTACACACCTGCCATAGGTTAAGATTACCTACCGTCCCACTTTGCGAGGGACAGTCCCTCTTTGTGCAGTTGTGTCCTGCGAAATATTTGTGAACATAGCAAATGTCCTGTGAATTTGGGACAAACATATTCCCTATAGTTTATGTAATAGTTGCATAAAACACTTATTCTGTATCTGACCCACCTACATGTTACAGGACATGGAACACATACCTGCGACCATTACTAGAATAAGCTTTTTATCTATGCAAAACACTGATGTTCTGGTTTTCGTACTGGCCGGGTGTATGTGGCGTCCTGCAGACATCTGGCATATGTCCCACATTGGTCATTTGAACTGTGGCAACCCTACCGTACGTACATCTTGCCTAGCAATAGTGTTGGGTGATTGTATACATGAATGCCTGTTCCACTCCTGGCAGTGGTCGTTTTACCCTTCAGAGCAGGCGCTATTTGTTCAGAGGTGACTAATGCTGGTTTCACCTGTTCTGTACATCATTGACCGTGATCTGTGCAGTGGTCGGTGATGCTTAGCCCTGTTTTGTGCATATCCATATAGTCGTATTTAAACATCGCTTACCAGCTGTGGGCAACGCTTATTCCCGTTAACGTGTGCTACACATATTCTGATGACCTGCATCTGGAATGCATTACCCGTGCCGTCGGGATTACGTTACATCCCTTGCGGGACGTGGGACCGGGAACATGCACGACAGTCACTGCATGTACCACTTGGACATCTGGGGGTTGTACACGTATTATGTCATTTTGTATGTGAAGTACACTACAGCAGTTACTCCACACTACACTCACATGGATAACTCCATTAGTTTACAAATTGATGAGTCCAGTTAATGGTATGTCCATGTGATGTTTACTGGCTGTACTCCGGCATTGGGTATGTATATCACAATTAGCTACACCCGATAATGTGCTACACCTTCATACAACCGTGGATGCAGCATGCTGGGGTGATGAATGCCTGTCATGGGTACATCCCCTGCCTTGACAAAACATCCATGATTACATTTTGTGGAGCCCCTCAGTAACGCAGCGGGGAATCCGTGATGAGTGTGTGTAGGACAGTGCTTACACACATGTGCTCCCACGATTGCCTCTGCTCCAGTAAGCGACAGTTGCTTACTCGATGTTGTAGCGACGGGAGTCACTCTTTATCCCGTTTGGTGTTTTGCCTCTGACAATCGGGCGTGTACCTACCAATGTACCTGAGAATCTATACACACAGCACCGACAGATGCTGATAGGCACATCTACTGTTCAGGTATTGACATTTCTGTATTCCAATGGCTGTTGCGTGTACAATGTTTGAGGGCTGCCTATGTAGGATTCCACAGTGGGCCACCTATACATCACAATTTACAGGTGGTCGTGTTTGTGTGCCATCCATGTTACTGTGTGTGCAGGTGAGGAGGGGTGTCAGTCTGTGGGAGCCTACACTGTCAAGGTATGTGCTATACGTTCCCTCTTTGCCAAGGCGTAGGCATATTGGGCACGCCTCCGTCTGCCTACTGGGGCTGGCACAGTGTGTCCATGGTCTGGATCCCTCTGTGCCTGTGTTGGCCTTGGCAATTGCGGTGGGCTGTGAGGCCCTCCCCCATTTTGACCCTGCTGTAGCTGTTTCCACAGGATCATATTATGTAGCATTGCACATACTATGAAGATGTGGGCACATGTGCCTGGAGAGTACTGCAAGGCTCCACCAGATGTGTCCAAGCACCGGAACCATGATTTCAGCATCCCTAACACACGCTCTATGATGATTCTCGTTTGTGCATGTGCCTCATTATGGGGTTCTTGCATTGGTGTGTGTGCATTTCTGATGGGGGTCATCATCCACGGCTCCAGTGCATAGCCAGCATCCCCCACAAGGTGGCCTTGTGGGATGTCCCCCCTGACAAATACCTGATACAGCTGTGAGGCATGCCAGATATGGGAGTCATGGTAGCTTCCAGCCCTGCCAGCACACACATCCATGATAATGCCCTGGGCATTGCACACGACCTGGCAGTTGATGGAGTGGAATCCCTTGTGGTTTATGTAGTGCCTACCATACTCACTGGGTGGTGACTTGATTTGTATGTGTGTGCAGTCTATTGCACCCAGTACCTCCGGGTAGTTTGCCACATGGTGGAAGTGACGCATATTGCTGGCCAACTCCTCCTGAGTTCGGGAGAAGTATATATGCTCATTGGCATGTGGTAACATGGCATCCAGGTACTGGTGTAGTACCCTGGATGCTGATGCCTGTGAGATCCCCATTATATCTCCAGTTGGCCTTTGAAAGGTACCTGTGGCTAGTATTCGCAAACTTACACATACCTTCGTGTCCACTGGGATGGGTTCCCTTCTATTGTTTCTGGTTCTCAGGCATGGCCTGCACAGCTCTACTATTTGCTGTAAGATGTCCCTGTCCACCCTGTAACGCTCTACTATCTCCAGATCATGTAGCTCCTGGTAGGTTACCCTTGAACACTCTTCTCCTCCTCCGAGGCCTACAGTGGTTGTCAGCATCATCCTCCACAACACCGTCGGTCTGTAACACATGCTGATGAATCACAGCTATGGCAGCTCCCAACATGTACATTTTAAAAGTTCCCTGTCTGTTTACACCTATGGTGCAGTGTTTGGGAATACACAGGTGTGTGTTGGGTGCTTTCACACTTTATACTGTTTTGCTGTGAACACTGATGATGTCATAGGGTGTGTATGTACGATCCTGGCTACAGGGTATCTTCTGTGTTTTATTAACGGAACCACTATTGTGCTGACTTTGGTGTTGCATTACATTTGGATGCCGTGAATTACCTCCTGCCCTTCCGTTTACATTTGTGCACGTTACACCTACCATTTGCTGGCATGCATCCAGCAGCCGGCTTTCATTTGTAATTTACTAGACCTGGCTTATCTTGCATAATGTGTGCTATTGCCAGTCTACTGTGGGTTTGCTTTGCTCTGCTATGACAGTTCTCCTGTCTTTGCATTCCAATTCCTCCCCTCCTTTCTTTGCAATCCTATGCCTCCCCTATCCTGTTTTGCAGGTTTCTGCATGCAGGCTTGTTTACTGCCGTCGATTGGCCGCCGTGAGGTGATTGGTGTTAATTGCTCATTAGTACGCCAATTACCCTGCTTCGGCATTTCCTTCTTTTCTTCCCCTGACCTTCCTGTTTGTGCTATTGTTCACGGCGTGTGCATCTGCTTACCGGGTTTCGGGCACGATTTCATCCCCGTACACATGCGCTTTTGGGCACCATTTGTGCTCTCAGCTAAATGGTTCTATACCTTCCTCCCCACCCCTGTCCTGCAGCTTTGCTTAGCAACGGCCAGGCCAGATTTGCATTGCTCCAATGTGCTTACTGATACGGTGGCACACCCCTCTGCTGATGTCGTGTATCACCTCTGATACACTCCTCGGTGTTATAGCGCTGCGCTGTCAGGTACATCCTTAATCCAGCGGGACGTTTGCGATTCAGTATTACCTGCCTCATTTGCATGGCATTGACTACTAATTCATAAATACAGTGCCGAACACTGTCGCGGGCCCTTGGCAACCCTTGCGCCTTGCTTGTGGTGTGCCATGCCTACCACTGCATATTATGGTGCAATCCTGATTTGTCTTACATTGCGATTTTATGACATTTGTATATATTTCCTTTGTATTCCTGTTTGCGCACACATGCCCTGCAGTTGTACTGTGCGTTACTGTGGACATGATATTAAATGTTGTTTTTTAGGTGTTGTACATCTTTTCTTGTGCCATTGGCTGTGTATTTCACCATTGGCATATGTTAACTTTGTAATACATGAGTCTGGTCCGCTTCCATAACTCCGATGTTCTGTTTGGGAAAATGTAAACCGTGTTTCTTGGTTTACATTTCCATGGGCTTGCGCTACACCTGCACCACTTTGTGAATCGCTGTATGCCTTCATTAGCATGGTGCGACACTGCGCATGGGGTGATTTGCATACCTATGCCGAGGGCTGCATAGATCTGGCGTACGCCGGTAGTGCACGTGGAGTTGGTTCGTACCTGAATCGCTCGGTGGACATATCTGGCATCTGCGCCTGGCGCAGGCTTCATGAATCCGGGGGTGTGTGTGTATATATATATATATATATATATATATATATATATATATATATATATATATATATACATATCTCTCTGTATATATATATATATATATATATATATATATATATATATATTATATATATATATATATATATATATATATATATATATATGTGTGTGTGTGTGCGTGTGTGTTACAGATATATATATATATATATATATATATATATATATATATATATATATATATCTATATCTTTATTTATTTTACATTTGTTGACTGGGAATGTCTGACTGAGCCGAAGCCCTTTTTCAGCAGAGGCCCAGGGAGAAAAGCTCCATTGCATGCATATAACATTTAATCATTGGTTACATTATACAAGTGGCATTTTTTAGAGTTTACAGATTATCTTTAGTCATCATACAAATATTATTTAAGTAGAAAAAAATTATAAAAACAGTTAGATTACAGCCATAACAATTTTTTAAAAAGTAGTACTAAATATAAAACAGCAACATAGGTGTTTTTTTTTTTTTTTTGCAATTTATCAAAAGGATGCAGTACATGTGTAATGAAGAGGAAGACTCTGATTAGGGAAGGTGAAGTCGAGAGTTTTCAAGGAGGGTTTGAGCATTGTCAGGTCCATTTCCTGTTGAAATATTCTTTTAGAGTTAGTTTAAATTTTTTGAGATGTGTGTGTGTTCGAATTTCGATGGGAAGTTTGTTCCATTCATTAGAGGGGTTGGAGCTGTATAAGTTACATTCTGCTTTTGGGCTTATAGATTTTTAAGAGGTCTTGAGAAGAGCTTCAGAGGTTTCTGGAAGGAGATAATAGAGTGTAAGGCTGGATAGAAGGATGGCTGGTAAAGAATTGAGTGTATGATTTAGAGCTGAGAGAGAAGGAGGAGGTGGGGCAGTTCAAGCCAGTTTAAATATCTTAGACAAAGACAGTGGTGCAATCTATGGGATTGTTGGGTTGCAAATCTGGCTACTTTGTGATATGCAGTCTCAAGTCTAGTAAGCAGAGAGGAGTTAAGGTTAGTAAGAATTTGTGAGCAATACGTTAAGCAGTGAAGAAGGTAGACATGAGTGAGGGCTATTCTAGCTTCCTGAGTAAGAAATTTGTTATTTCTATATAGAAGACCTAATTTAAGGTGAGTTTTACTGATACAATTATTTATGTGGAGATCGAATTTTAGTTGGTCATCAGTTGTGATACCAAGGAGTTTAGAGCTAGGTTCAACTACAATAGGTGTCTTGTTGAGTGACAGGATAGTAAAAGAGGTCTTTATGTGGTAGGCTGGTTTAGGGAGGAAGAGTAGAAGTTTTGTTTTTTTAGGGTTGAGAATGGGTTGGTTATTTGAGAACCATGTTTCTACTGAGTTAAAGGAGGACTGGGTAGCTGTTAAGAGTTCAGAGTGGGAATTAGCTATAGTTATGACTGTAGAGTCATTAGCGTATTATATAATAGAGGAGTGTGGGCAGGAGGTATAGAGCAGGTTAGTGAAGATGTTGAAAAGTAGTGGCCCTAGAATTGATCCTTGAGGGACACCCATTTGTATTGGAAGGGGAGTAGACAAAACAGTGTCACATTTTACAGATTAGAGTCTATCTTTTAGATAGCTTTCAAACCATGCCACTATTTCAGGGGATAAGTTTAGGTTGGACAGTTTGTTTAATAGTAGAGAGTGAGAGACAGTATCAAAAGCTTTTGAGAGATCAAGAAAGAGACAGGAGATAAGTTTTTGGTCATCTCTAGCCAGGGAAATAGTATTGTGAAAAGATAGAAGTGCAGAATAGGTGCTATGTTTTGGCCGAAAACCATGTTGTGTAGGAGTAAGTAGGTTTTCCTGAGAAAGATGATCCATCACCTGAGTATATATGCATTTTTCAAGAACCTTTGACAGAGGGGAGAGTATGGCAAAAGGTCTGAAGTTTGAGATTTCAGTGGAGTTACCTCCTTCATGGATAGGTAGGGTATAGAACTGTTTCCAGATGGATGGCACTTTGGATTCAGACGCTGAGAGGTTAATGATGATAGAGATGGGAAAAGCAAGTGAGTGGGCAGCTGTCTGAAGAAAGCAAGAAGGGATGTTATCAGCAGATACCAAGCATGGTTTTAGTTTGGAGAGTAGGATTCGGATGTATGTTGTGGAAATGGGCTTGAGGGAGAAGATTTTGGGAGGGGGTAGTTGTTGAAGAGGAAGCTGGGTTTATGGGGTTCATTGTATTGGAGCTATTTGAGTTAAAGAGTTTGGACATAGATTCAACAGACTAAGTATTGAAGGTGTTGGCAGTTTCAAATGGTGTCTTTTCTGGGGTAGGGTTGGATGGGTAAGGTTTCCAGGATGAAGTATTTGATTGATAGCATTCCAGAATTTTTTGGGGTCAGATTTTAGTGTTGTAGGGGGATTGTAGTAGACTGCTTTTTTGTCTTTATTGATTTGTCTTTGGGCCTGGTTTCTTTGTTCTTTATATCTTTGTAGGTCATTTTGGGTCTTTTGTTTGTAGCCATTTTTTCCAGGACTTATCTCTACACTTCATGAGAGCTTTTGTGTTTTTTGTTAGCCAAGAAGATATTTTAACTTTTGTCCTAATTTTTACGAGGTGGAGCTAATGAGTTTTCGATATCCAGAAAAGTAGAGTTGAAAGCAATGACAGCTTCATCTAGGGAGAGCTGAGTGAGGAAGTCCCAGCATACTCTAGATATGAGAGTGTTAAATGTTTCTGGGTTGAAATTGGAGAGATTATGTCTACTAATATATCTGTGTGGTTTAGGGAGGTGGTTTGTGTATCTTAGCACTTTTGTGGGTGAGTGGTCACTCAGGGAATCAGGAAAAGTTTCAGGATTGTGATATTTGGATGGAGCTGAGACAAGTATCCAATCAATGAGGGTATTTGTAGTGTGGGTGTTGTTAAAATGTGTTAGCTTAGTTATTAGCTGAGTAAATCCATATAAATTAATATTGTGTGGGGATCCTGGGTTATTTAGGGTTAGCCAATTGATATTTATGTACCAAGGAGGATTGTTTCATTTGGGATGTTCAGGGAGAGATTGTTTTCCAGTAGTGGAATATTTTCCCCTGGTTGTATGTAGGTGGCTACTATAGTAATTGTAGTGTAGTTGTGTAGTTTAAGGTTAACTGCTAGTGTTTCTGCTGGGGAGAAAGATGGGATTGAATGTGTAATGTGTGAAATAGTAAGATTGCTAGAATAGACTATGGCAACCCCCCCCACCCTTTTTGTTTTTACGGTCAAGGTGAATAATGTTATAGCCAGCATAAATCCCAAAGATAACCAGTTCAGTCACCACAGCTGTCAGCATAAAACAAATTTATTGGAAAAAACAGAACAAGGAGTGCTTTTGGGTGGCTTCTACCCTTCTTAAGATTCTATCTGCCTGAACAAATACGAAACTTTTAAATATGCCCTACCCAATCACAAACAACTAGTAAAATTATCACCCAACAAATACTTGTAAAACCTTAACTAATTTAAATGCATAACTAGGTTGTTTAATCAATCAGGTCTTATGATCCATTTCACAAGCAGTTATTCTAAACAATAAAATAAAAATAAATATAATCTACTAGACAAGTATATTATCAAAACGTCTGTTGATGTTAAAAAGTATGTGCATAACTAACACATCAAGTCGCATTTTATAATAAAACATGACTACCTATAAAACACGTCTTATTCATAAAATAAAAATATGTCGATATACAAACAAAATCAATTGACTTCACTATAAAATTGTATCACTTCCAACTATACTACTGGTGTTTGCAGAGAGCTTATAAACCCATCATCAGGCTTTAACCCATTAGAAAGCCAATGAAGCATAAGCTGTATACACTGCAATAACGTGTATTAAGGAATATGTTTCACGAGCATATTCCAAAACATCACAGCTGAAGCTTCTGTTTGCAAATAAAAAATTTGTTTTGTTTTATTACGTACAGAAACCCAGATTACTATGTCAGCTTAGTTTTCATATAAAACGTATTAAAGTAATGCAACGATCGTATTTAATAGAAATACATGTATCGCAAGCCAAGCACACTGCAAACACTTGTACAAATTATAAGCACATATAAAGAATATGTAAGAAATTGAAAATAAAGCTAGATGCAGTCATGAAATACATCATGGATTTATTCCGGAATAAGTGTAAACAGGGTACTAAAAGGACCAATGACCTGACTCAAATCAAGATTTCAGTCAATGGCATACAGCTAGTATAGGAGCTGATATAAAAGAAGCAAGCGAACCAATCCCTTTACTAAAAACAAAAAGTTAACCGATAACAACCACATCTACCAGTGCTAAAAATCCAATGTAACCAGTATGTAATTATGCAAATATGCTGTCATATCAACAAAACACTGCACACCCACATGTTAGAATGACTAAATAAAATGATTATATTAACTAAAATGATCTGATTTTAGAAGTCAAAGTAGGTGAAAAGGATCATAACAGACCAATCAGCTTGTTCAGATCAGAATTGGGGCCAATAAAATTGAATTATTTAGCAATATGTAACAAAACAACCATTTGTCTAAACAAAAAAACATAGCAGAAACATTTGACTATCAATAGAATATTACATCATCTCAAGACCTAACATAGTTGAATAAAGAAGGAATATAAAATGTTATACGACATGTTATAACATAATAAAATAAGAGTAAAGGTAAGTTGTTTTATTTATTTTTTTTTTGTGTTTTCTTATTGTTTTGAAGTTCCAAAACACCCCCACACCACTGCTAAATAAATATAACAACTCCAAGATCACACTACAGTGAGGAAAACAGTAACTATCCTGTTCCACACTGTACGTTGATCTCCATTCAAAATGTTGCGACCCCCCCCCACACCCCCTGCTACTTAAATATACCAACTTTGAGATCACACTACAGCAAGGAAAATGGCAAATCCCAAGTTCCATGCTGTATGGCAATCTCCATAGAAAGTGGTCGGAGTTCCAAAACTTCGGACATATGGTCTTGAGCATATGGTTTTTGGAGTTTTGGAACTTCGATAAAGTGATAGGGATCTATAAATATATATATATATATATATATATATATATATATATATATATATATATATATATATATATATATATATATATATATATATATATATATATATATATATATATATATATATATATATATATATATATATATATATATATATATATATATATATATATATATATACCTTAACCTCTCGTGTCAGAGGCAACATGGTTTTATTGACCTGAAATTATCCATAAATAGACTTAAAAGTAAAAGAAAAAGTCATGGACATTCAGAATTGCCATTTAGCTGAAACACCTGATATCCTTAAAAGGTAATTTGCGTATCTCCCATGTTGCCTCTGACACAAGAGGTTTAAGGTATCACACAGTGGAAAGTCTAGCTTTGCTAGTTTTTTCTTTTTGTGTTTTAACCAATTGGGTTTTCTGTGTGACCTTTTTACTCATTGTTTTAGTTTGTTAGTTGGGATATTTTGTAGACACCCTAATGTTTATGGATATCAGTTGGGTACAACAACCCTGTGTTTCCAAAAGTCAAACATTTGTCTTATGCTGTGCTGAGGATGCCATAAGAAGGCAGAAACATGCATGTCCATAGCTAGAGGGGTTTGGCTTTATTGGCCTGAAATTGTCTGGCACATGAGGTTTAAGGTATCACAAGTGGAAGTCTAGCTTTGCTAGATTTTTCTTTTTGTGTTTTGAATCACAAATCACTGAAAGTATTAAACATAAGAAAATACAACATAAAATAGTTCTCCAGAAATCTAATAATACCTTCTCTATAAACCTCTTTGGCTACTAAATCTTACTGCCCCATACATTTCAGATTTTTGACCAGGCTCTGCTCAGACTACACAGCTTCAGTTTTGTCTGTGGGTATGGCTATATCTTGGCCATGTACTGTGAGTTTCAGCAGGAGCCACTTACAACACAGACATGCACATTGCAGTGTATTTGTAACTCCACCTTCTGGAGCCACCTACAACATAGACATGCACATTGTACTATACTTGTAACTCCACCCTCCGGAGCCACCTACAACATAGACATGCACATTGCAGTGTACTTGTAACCCCACCCCCTCGGAGCCACCTACAACATAGACATGCACAATGCAGTGTACTTGTAACTCCACCTTCTGGAGCCACCTACAACATAGACATGCACATTGCAGTGTACTTGTAACTCCACCCTCTGGAGCCACCTACAACATAGACATGAACATTGCAATGTACTTGTAACCCCATCCTTCTTCACTTTCACCATGACCTTCAAATGTCACCTGAGGGGCTGTGAATGCAGACTTCCTTAAACATTTACTATACAGATGTAAGGCAATTCTGTTAGCCTGCATTATTAGTCATAGTGAAGTGGGCAGTACAGGCATATACAGGAAGCTTTGCTAGAATAAGATAAAGTGGATTTTTGCAGATGAAAAAACTTTAGTCTTTGTAAAAATAACAACTGTAATCTTTGTTTGCAGTTGACTTTATTCTACCCCACAATGGTTTCATACAGGCTGTTTGACTGATGTAATGTTGTATGGACACAGTCAATAAGGTCAGAGACTCAGGAAAAATTGTATCCACCCTATTTCTTGACTTATCAAAAGCCTTTGATACAGCATCTCACTCTCTTCTTCTAACTCAGCTCTCAAACATTGGTCTAGCTGGCCCCTCTCTTCATTGGTTTTCCAGCTTCTTATCTGATAGTCAGCAGGCAGTTAGATGGCAAAATTCTCTGTCACCATATCTTCTTATTTCTACCAGTGTACCCCAAGGCTCTGTTGTAGGGCCACTCCTGTTCAGTATTTTTATCAATCATCTTGACTCTTCATTCAGTCAGGGGTCTTTCATACAATATGCAGATGACTCTACCATTATATGCTCTGCAGCCACTACACCAGATTTACAGCTAATTACTCAATCGGCCTTTACTACCATAGAGACATGGCTATACAATAACCATTTGTCTCTTAATCCCAACAAAACCAAACTTATGTTATTCATCTCCAAGAAAAATACTCCCATAAACAAATCCCAGTTCACAATATTATACCAGAGTAACACAACATTTGAAGTAGTTAGTCACACTAAACTACTGGTAGTAATAACTGATGAAAGCCTAAAATTCAACCTGCACATACAACATGACATCAACAAAACACATGAAAAAAAAAACTTGGTATTCTTTACAGGCATAAACCTTTCCTTTCTCCTACCGCTAAACAAATACCTGCTACCACTTATCTACTCCTCTCTGTCAGCCACGGTGCTCCCTTGTTTACTTATCTGCTATCCTCCCTAAAAACTAAACTCGAAATATGTTATAAAAAGATTGCCAAGTTTGCAAATTTTAGATACTCTTCCCATCACTACACAGCCCTACACTCACTAAATTAGCTTGAACTCACACACTATCTCACCTATCTGCAATTAACTACAGCTCACAAAATAATTCTCAACCCCTCAGATTGCCCTGTTATGAAGCTCTTTATTTACTCACTATCTTCACAATAGCTCTCTTAGATCGCAAAAACAGCACCTTTTTCAAGTTCACAAGCCCAATCTACCTGCAGGCCAATTACTTTACTCTTGCGTTGTAGCCAGCGCCTGGAACACCCTTCCATTAGTAATCCGGACCATTCAGAGTCATGCTTCTGTCGATACGTCTTGCCTGAACACCTCCCTACTAACTGGATTTGTACCTGTACTAAACATCTTCCCTTCCTAACCTGACTGACATCTTCTTCGTGAATATACTGAAATCCGAAACTTCTTTATCAATTACGTTTCTTAAGATAGCTTAACTACAACTACAATATAAGTTCTTGCAGATTGTACCCTTTTTCTTTTAACTTTTATAATTCTAAGAATGTGTTTCTAATGTCTTTCCTTTGCATTTGTTATTTTCATGTCAAACTTAAATTGTACGTCTAATGTTAATTTTTGTGTAATTCTTCACATTGTAAACACTGTTAAATGTTTATGGAACTTTTCTCCCTGGGCTTCCAGTGGAAATGGGCTCCTTACAGCCCAGTAAACAATGCCAATAAATAAATAGGCAGCTATAACAGCATGTGCATGGGATGACAGAGAACAAAATCAAAATACTTCAGTGAAACAAAATCTCTCTTCAGAGATTTAAAAAAGCAGTCATTCAGAATATTCAAATTTAAAGCAAATGAAGAAAGGTCAAAGATAAAGGAATGACAATAAAATATACAGCAGTAACACAGACAGCATTTTGGGAAGGCGAATCCTTACCTGAATACAACATTCAACATTACTTCAGTCAAAAAGCCTGTATGAAACCATTGTGGGGTAGAATAAATTATGAAATGACACTAACCATGTAGTTAAGACTTCATGCAGCTGCACTGCACTCATGCCGACGCTTGCTCAGTTGAGCAGCACTGAGTAGCAAAAAGACTGGGCGGGCAGTGCTTCTGTGCAACTAGCAGTTTATGGTGCACAAACTGGCAGTGCAGCAAAATGTGCAAATAAACACAGTCACACACTGAACCAAATATGAAAGTACAAAATATGATTGACAGGGTAGTCAACAACCTCATTACATGATGTGGTGAGAAGCAATAATGAAAACTCAGACTGAAGCATCCTGAACTGCAGCAGTACATATTAAGTGATACAGCAGTACATATTAAGTGATGCAGCAATGAAATTAAGTAATGCAGCAGTGCACATTAAGTAATGCAGCAGTGAAATTAAATGATGCAGCAGTGGATATTACGTGATGCAGAAGTACATATTAAGTGATGCAGCAGTGCATACTAAGTGATGCAGCAGTGTACATTAAGTGATACAGCAGTGTATATTAAGTGATGCCTCAGTGAAATTAAATGACGCAGCAGTGCACATTAAGTGACGCAGCAGTGCATATTAAGTGATGCAGCAGTGCACATTAAGTGATTCAGCAGTGCATATTAAGTGATACAGCAGTGCACATTAAGTGATGCAGAAGTGCATATAAAGTGATACAGCGGTGCATATTAAGTGATGCAGCAGTATATATTAAGTGATGCAGTAGTGCATATTAAGTGATGCAGCAGTGCACATTAAGTGATACAGTAGTACATATTAAGTGATGCAGCAGTGCACATTAAGTGATGTAGCAGTGCATATTAAGTGATACTGCAGTGCATATTCAGTGATGCAGCAGTACATATTAAGTGATGCAGCAGTGCACATTAAGTGATGTAGCAGTGCATATTAAGTGATACTGAAGTGCATATTCAGTGATGCAGCAGTACATATTAAGTGATGCAGCAGTACATATTAAGTGATGCAGCAGTGAAATTAAGTGATGCAGCAGTGCATATTAAGTGATGCAGCAGTGAAATTAAGTGATGCAGCAGTGCACATTAAATGATGCAGCAGTGCACATTAAGTAATACAGCAGTACATATTAAGTGATGCAGCAGTGCAGATTAAGTGATGCAGCAGTGCACATTAAGTGATGCAGCAATGCACATTAAGTGATACAGCAGTGCACATTAAGTGATGCAGCAGTACATATTAAGTGATGCAGCAGTGCATATTAAGCGATGTAGCAGTGCATATTAAGTGATGCAGCAGTGAAATTAAGTGATGCAGCAGAGAAATTAAGTGATGCAGCAGTGCATATTATGTGATGCAGCAGTACATATTAAGTGATGCAGCAGTGCATACAGCAGTGCATATTAAGTAATGCAGCAGTGCATATTATGTGATGCAGCAGTGCATATTAAGTGATGCAGCAGTGAAATTAAGTGATGCAGCAGTGCATATTAAATGATGCAGCAGTGAAATTAAGTGATACAACAGTGCATATTAAATGATACAGCAGTGCACATTAAGTGATGCAGCAGTGCATATTAAGTTGTGCAGCATTGCACATTAAGTGATGCAGCAGTACATATTAAGTGATGCAGCAGTGCAAATTAACTGATGCAGCAGTGCACATTAAGTGATGCAGCAGTACATATTAAGTGGTGCAGCAGTGAAATTAAGTGATGCAGCAGTGCACATTAAGTGATGCCGCAGTACATATTAAGTGGTGCAGCAGTGAAATTAAGTGATGCAGCAGTGAAATTAAGTGATGCAGCAGTGCACATTAAGTGATGCAGCAGTACATATTAAGTGGTGCAGCAGGGAAATTAAGTGATGCAGCAGTGAAATTAAGTGATGCAGCAGTGCACATTAAATGATGCAGCAGTGCACATTAAGTGATACAGCAGTACATATTAAGTGATGCAGCAGTGCAGATTAAGTGATGCAGCAGTGCACATTAAGTGATGCAGCAATGCATATTAAGTGATGCAGCAGTGCACATTAAGTGATGCAGCAGTGCAAATTAAGTGATGCAGCAGTGCACATTAAGTGATGCAGCAGTACATATTAAGTGGCGCAGCAGTGAAATTAAGTGATGCAGCAGTGCATATTAAGTGATGCAGCAGTGCACATTAAGTGATGCAGCAGTGCATATTAAGTGATGCAGCAGTGAAATTAATTGATGCAGCAGTGCCTATTAAATGAAGCAGCAGTGCACATTAAATGATGCAGCAGTGCATACTAAGTGATGCAGCAATGCACATTAAGTGATACAGCAGTGCATACTATGTGATGCAGCATTACATATTAAGTGATACAGCAGTGCACATTAAGTGATACAGCAGTACATATTAAGTGATGCAGCAGTGCAGATTAAGTGATGCAGCAGTGCACATTAAGTGATGCAGCAATGCACATTAAGTGAAACAGCAGTGCATATTAAGTGATGCAGCATTACATATTAAGTGATGCAGCAGTACATATTAAGTGATGCAGCAGTGAAATTAAGTGATGCAGCAGAGAAATTAAGTGATGCAGCAGTGCATATTGTGTGATGCAGCAGTACATATTAAGTGATGCAGCAGTGCATACAGCAGTGTATACTAAGTGATGCAGCAGTGCATATTATGTGATGCAGCAGTGCATATTAAGTGATGCAGCAGTGAAATTAAGTGATGCAGCAGTGCATATTAAATGATGCAGCAGGGAAATTAAGTGATACAACAGTGCATATTAAATGATACAGCAGAGCACATTAAGTGATGCAGCAGTGCATATTAAGTTGTGCAGCAGCACACATTAAGTGATGTAGCAGTACATATTAAGTGATGCAGCAGTGCAAATTAAGTGATGCAGCAGTGCACATTAAGTGATGCAGCAGTACATATTAAGTGGTGCAGCAGTGAAATTAAGTGATGCAGCAGTGAAATTAAGTGATGCATCAGTGCACATTAAATGATGCGGCAGTGCACATTAAGTGATACAGCAGTACATATTAAGTGATGCAGCAGTGCAGATTAAGTGATGCAGCAGTGCACATTAAGTGATGCAGCAATGCATATTAAGTGATGCAGCAGTGCACATTAAGTGATGCAGTAGTACATATTAAGTGATGCAGCAGTGCACATTAAGTGATGTAGCAGTACATATTAAGTGATACTGCAGTGCATATTCAGTGATGCAGTAGTACATATTAAGTGATGCAGCAGTGCACATTATGTGATGTAGCAGTGCATATTAAGTGATACTGCAGTGCATATTCAGTAATGCAGCAGTACATATTAAGTGATGCAGCAGTGCATATTAAGTGATGCAGCAGTGCATATTATGTGATGCAGCAGTGCATATTAAGTGATGCAGCAGTGAAATTAAGTGATGCAGCAGTGCATATTAAATGATGCAGCAGTGAAATTAAGTGATACAACAGTGCATATTAAATGATACAGCAGTGCACATTAAGTGATGCAGCAGTGCATATTAAGTTGTGCAGCATTGCACATTAAGTGATGCAGCAGTACATATTAAGTGATGCAGCAGTGCAAATTAAGTGATGCAGCAGTGCACATTAAGTGATGCAGCAGTACATATTAAGTGGTGCAGCAGTGAAATTAAGTGATGCAGCAGTGCACATTAAGTGATGCCGCAGTACATATTAAGTGGTGCAGCAGTGAAATTAAGTGATGCAGCAGTGAAATTAAGTGATGCAGCAGTGCACATTAAGTGATGCAGCAGTACATATTAAGTGGTGCAGCAGTGAAATTAAGTGATGCAGCAGTGAAATTAAGTGATGCAGCAGTGCACATTAAATGATGCAGCAGTGCACATTAAGTGATACAGCAGTACATATTAAGTGATGCAGCAGTGCAGATTAAGTGATGCAGCAGTGCACATTAAGTGATGCAGCAATGCATATTAAGTGATGCAGCAGTGCATATTAAGTGATGCAGCAGTGCACATTAAGTGATGCAGCAGTGCGTGATGCAGCAGTACATATTAAGTGGCGCAGCAGTGAAATTAAGTGATGCAGCAGTGCATATTAAGTGATGCAGCAGTGCACATTAAGTGATGCAGCAGTGCATATTAAGTGATGCAGCAGTGAAATTAATTGATGCAGCAGTGCCTATTAAATGAAGCAGCAGTGCACATTAAATGATGCAGCAGTGCATACTAAGTGATGCAGCAATGCACATTAAGTGATACAGCAGTGCATACTATGTGATGCAGCATTACATATTAAGTGATACAGCAGTGCACATTAAGTGATACAGCAGTACATATTAAGTGATGCAGCAGTGCAGATTAAGTGATGCAGCAGTGCACATTAAGTGATGCAGCAATGCACATTAAGTGAAACAGCAGTGCATATTAAGTGATGCAGCATTACATATTAAGTGATGCAGCAGTGCATATTAAGTGATGCAGCAGTGAAATTAAGTGATGCAGCAGAGAAATTAAGTGATGCAGCAGTGCATATTGTGTGATGCAGCAGTACATATTAAGTGATGCAGCAGTGCATACAGCAGTGCATACTAAGTGATGCAGCAGTGCATATTATGTGATGCAGCAGTGCATATTAAGTGATGCAGCAGTGAAATTAAGTGATGCAGCAGTGCATATTAAATGATGCAGCAGGGAAATTAAGTGATACAACAGTGCATATTAAATGATACAGCAGAGCACATTAAGTGATGCAGCAGTGCATATTAAGTTGTGCAGCAGCACACATTAAGTGATGTAGCAGTACATATTAAGTGATGCAGCAGTGCAAATTAAGTGATGCAGCAGTGCACATTAAGTGATGCAGCAGTACATATTAAGTGGTGCAGCAGTGAAATTAAGTGATGCAGCAGTGAAATTAAGTGATGCATCAGTGCACATTAAATGATGCAGCAGTGCACATTAAGTGATACAGCAGTACATATTAAGTGATGCAGCAGTGCAGATTAAGTGATGCAGCAGTGCACATTAAGTGATGCAGCAATGCATATTAAGTGATGCAGCAGTGCACATTAAGTGATGCAGTAGTACATATTAATTGATGCAGCAGTGCACATTAAGTGATGTAGCAGTACATATTAAGTGATACTGCAGTGCATATTCAGTGATGCAGCAGTACATATTAAGTGATGCAGCAGTGCACATTAAGTGATGTAGCAGTGCATATTAAGTGATACTGCAGTGCATATTCAGTGATGCAGCAGTACATATTAAGTGATGCAGCAGTGCATATTAAGTGATGCAGCAGTGAAATTAAGTGATGCAGCAGTGCATATTAAGTGATGCAGCAGTGCATATTATGTGATGCAGCAGTGCATATTAAGTGATGCAGCAGTGAAATTAAGTGATACAGCAGTGCATATTAAATGATGCAGCAGTGAAATTAAGTAATACAACAGTGCATATTAAATGATACAGCAGTGCACATTAAGTGATGCAGCAGTGCATATTAAGTTGTGCAGCAGCGCACATTAAGTGATGTAGCAGTACATATTAAGTGATGCAGCAGTGCAAATTAAGTGATGCAGCAGTGCACATTAAGTGATGCAGCAGTACATATTAAGTGGTGCAGCAGTGAAATTAAGTGATGCAGCAGTGAAATTAAGTGATGCAGCAGTGCACATTAAATGATGCAGCAGTGCACATTAAGTGATACAGCAGTACATATTAAGTGATGCAGCAGTGCAGATTAAGTGATGCAGCAGTGCACATTAAGTGATGCAGCAATGCATATTAAGTGATGCAGCAGTGCACATTAAGTGATGCAGTAGTACATATTAAGTGATGCAGCAGTGCACATTAAGTGATGTAGCAGTACATATTAAGTGATACTGCAGTGCATATTCAGTGATGCAGCAGTACATATTAAGTGATGCAGCAGTGCACATTAAGTGATGTAGCAGTGCATATTAAGTGATACTGCAGTGCATATTCAGTGATGCAGCAGTACATATTAAGTGATGCAGCAGTGCATAATAAGTGATGCAGCAGTGAAATTAAGTGATGCAGCAGTGCATATTAAGTGATGCAGCAGTGAAATTAAGTGATGCAGCAGTGCACATTAAATGATGCAGCAGTGCACATTAAGTGATACAGCAGTACATATTAAGTGATGCAGCAGTGCAGATTAAGTGATGCAGCAGTGCACATTAAGTGATGCAGCAATGCATATTAAGTGATGCAGCAGTGCACATTAAGTGATGTAGCAGTGTAAATTAAGTGATGCAGCAGTGCACATTAAGTGATGCAGCAGTACATATTAAGTGACGCAGCAGTGAAATTAAGTGATGCAGCAGTGCATATTAAGTTATGCAGCAGTGCACATTAAATGATGCAGCAGTGCACATTAAGTGATACAGCAGTACATATTAAGTGATGCAGCAGTTCAGATTAAGTGATGCAGCAGTGCACATTAAGTGATGCAGCAATGCATATTAAGTGATGCAGCAGTGCACATTAAGTGATGCAGCAGTGCAAATTAAGTGACGCAGCAGTGCACATTAAGTGATGCAGCAGTACATATTAAGTGATGCAGCAGTGCACATTAAGTGATGTAGCAGTGCATATTCAGTGATGCAGCAGTACATATTAAGTGATGCAGCAGTGCAGATTAAGTGATGCAGCAGTGCACATTAAGTGATGCAGCAATGCATATTAAGTGATGCAGCAGTGCACATTAAGTGATGCAGCAGTGCAAATTAAGTGATGCAGCAGTGCACATTAAGTGATGCAGCAGTACATATTAAGTGGCGCAGCAGTGAAATTAAGTGATGCAGCAGTGCATATTAAGTTATGCAGCAGTGCACATTAAATGATGCAGCAGTGCACATTAAGTGATACAGCAGTACATATTAAGTGATGCAGCAGTGCAGATTAAGTGATGCAGCAGTGCACATTAAGTGATGCAGCAATGCATATTAAGTGATGCAGCAGTGCACATTAAGTGATGCAGCAGTGCAAATTAAGTGATGCAGCAGTGCACATTAAGTGATGCAGCAGTGCAAATTAAGTGATGCAGCAGTGCACATTAAGTGATGCAGCAGTACATATTAAGTGATGCAGCAGTGCATATTAAGTGATGCAGCAGTGCACATTAAGTGATGCAGCAGTACATATTAAGTGATGCAGCAGTACATATTAAGTGATGCAGCAGTGCATATTAAGTGATGCAGCAGTGAAATTACGTGATGCAGCAGTGCATATTAAGTGATGCAGCAGTAAAATTAAGTGATGCAGCAGTGCACATTAAGTGATGCAGCAGTACATATTAAGTGGTGCAGCAGTGAAATTAAGTGATGCAGCAGTGAAATTAAGTGATGCAGCAGTGCACATTAAATGATGCAGCAGTGCACATTAAGTGATACAGCAGTACATATTAAGTGATGCAGCAGTGCAGATTAAGTGATGCAGCAGTGCACATTAAGTGATGCAGCAATGCATATTAAGTGATGCAGCAGTGCATATTAAGTGATGCAGCAGTGCAAATTAAGTGATGCAGCAGTGCACATTAAGTGATGCAGCAGTGCATATTAAGTGATGCAGCAGTGAAATTAAGTGATGCAGCAGTGCACATTAAGTGATGCAGCAGTACATATTAAGTGGTGCAGCAGTGAAATTAAGTGATGCAGCAGTGAAATTAAGTGATGCAGCAGTGCACATTAAATGATGCAGCACTGCACATTAAGTGATACAGCAGTACATATTAAGTGATGCAGCAGTGCAGATTAAGTGATGCAGCAGTGCACATTAAGTGATGCAGCAATGCATATTAAGTGATGCAGCAGTGCACATTAAGTGATGCAGCAGTGCATATTAAGTGATGCAGCAGTGAAATTAATTGATGCAGCAGTGCCTATTAAATGAAGCAGCAGTGCACATTAAATGATGCAGCAGTGCATACTAAGTGATGCAGCAATGCACATTAAGTGATACAGCAGTGCATACTACGTGATGCAGCATTACATATTAAGTTATACAGCAGTGCGCATTAAGTGATACAGCAGTACATATTAAGTGATGCAGCAGTGCAGATTAAGTGATGCAGCAGTGCACATTAAGTGATGCAGCAATGCACATTAAGTGATACAGCAGTGCACATTAAGTGATGCAGCAGTACATATTAAGTGATGCAGCAGTGCATATTAAGTGATGCAGCAGTGAAATTAAGTGATGCAGCAGAGAAATTAAGTGATGCAGCAGTGCATATTGTGTGATGCAGCAGTACATATTAAGTGATGCAGCAGTGCATACAGCAGTGCATATTAAGTGATGCAGCAATGCATATTATGTGATGCAGCAGTGCATATTAAGTGATGCAGCAGTGCATATTAAGTGATGCAGCAGTGCATATTAAATGATGCAGCAATGAAATTACGTGATACAACAGTGCATATTAAATGATACAGCAGTGCACATTAAGTGATGCAGCAGTGCATATTAAGTTGTGCAGCAGCGCACATTAAGTGATGTAGCAGTACATATTAAGTGATGCAGCAGTGCAAATTAAGTGATGCAGCAGTGCACATTAAGTGATGCAGCAGTACATATTAAGTGGTGCAGCAGTGAAATTAAGTGATGCAGCAGTGAAATTAAGTGATGCAGCAGTGCACATTAAATGATGCAGCAGTGCACATTATGTGATACATAAGTACATATTAAGTGATGCAGCAGTGCAGATTAAGTGATGCAGCAGTGCACATTAAGTGATGCAGTAGTATGTATTAAGTGATGCAGCAATGCACATTAAGTGATGTAGCAGTGCATATTAAGTGATACTGCAGTGCATATTCAGTGATGCAGCAGTGCATATTAAGTGATGCAGCAGTGCACATTAAGTGATGTAGCAGTGCATATTAAGTGATACTGCAGTGCATATTCAGTGATGCACTAGTACATATTAAGTCATGCAGCAGTGCATATTAAGTGATGCAGCAGTGAAATTAAGTGATGCAGCAGTGCATATTAATTGATGCAGCAGTGAAATTAAGTGATGCAGCAGTGCACATTAAGTGATGCAGCAGTACATATTAAGTGGTGCAGCAGTGAAATTAAGTGATGCAGCAGTGAAATTAAGTGATGCAGCAGTGCACATTAAATGATGCAGCAGTGCACACTAAGTGATACAGCAGTACATATTAAGTGATGCAGCAGTGCAGATTAAGTGATGCAGCAGTGCATATTAAGTGATACTGCAGTGCATATTCAGTGATGCAGCAGTGCATATTAAGTGATGTAGCAGTGCATATTAAGTGATACTGCAGTGCATATTCAGTGATGCAGCAGTGCATATTAAGTGATGCAGCAGTGCACATTAAGTGATGCAGCAATGCATATTAAGTGATGCAGCAGTGCACATTAAGTGATGCAGCAGTGCAAATTAAGTGATGCAGCAGTGCACATTAAGTGATGCAGCAGTACATATTAAGTGGCGCAGCAGTGAAATTAAGTGATGCAGCAGTGCATATTAAGTGATGCAGCAGTGCACATTAAGTGATGCAGCAGTGCATATTAAGTGATGCAGCAGTGCACATTAAGTGATGTAGCAGTGCATATTAAGTGATACTGCAGTGCATATTCAGTGATGCAGCAGTATATATTAAGTGATGCAGCAGTGCACATTAAGTGATGTAGCAGTGCATATTAAGTGATACTACAGTGCATATTCAGTGATGCAGCAGTACATATTAAGTGATGCAGCAGTGCATATTAAGTGATGCAGCAGTGAAATTAAGTGATGCAGCAGTGCATATTAAGTGATGCAGCAGTGAAATTAAGTGATGCAGCAGTGCACATTAAGTGATGCAGCAGTACATATTAAGTGGTGCAGCAGTGAAATTAAGTGATGCAGCAGTGCACATTAAATGATGCAGCAGTGCACATTAAGTGATACAGCGGTACATATTAAATGATGCAGCAGTGCACATTAAGTGATACAGCAGTACATATTAAGTGATGCAGCAGTGCAGATTAAGTGATGCAGCAGTGCACATTAAGAGATGCCGCAGTGAAATTAATTGATGCAGCAGTGCCTATTAAATGAAGCAGCAGTGCACATTAAATGATGCAGCAGTGCATACTAAGTGATGCAGCAATGCACATTAAGTGATACAGCAGTGCATACTACGTGATGCAGCATTACATATTAAGCTATGCAGCAGTGCACATTAAGTGATGCAGCAGTGCAGATTAAGTCATGCAACAGTAGATATTAAGTGAGGCAGCAGTGAAATTAAGTGATGCAGCAGTGCATATTAAGTGATGCAGCCATGCACATTAAGTGATGCAGCAGTGCACATTAAGTGATGCAGCAGTGCATATTAAGTGATGCAGCAGTGAAATTAAGTGATGCAGCAGTGCATATTAAGTGAGGCAGCAGTACACATTAAGTGATGTAGCAGTGCATATTAAGTGATGCAGCAGTACATATTAAGTGGTACAGCAGTGCATATTAAGTGATGCAGCAGTGCACATTAAGACATGCAGCAGTACATCTGGAGATATACAGAGCTAAGTGTATTTGTCTGGCACTTCAGAGTTGTGTACTGTTAATTTTTGCTTGACTAATTTTATATCATTGCTGGCTGACTTCAGAGTTGTGCACTGTTATTCTTGCTTCACTGTACAGTTTTTCAGATCTCTGCTGAAGGTGTTGGTTTTTCAAACTTCCCCCTATTTCTCTGTGTCTTAAGTTGGTTCAACTGGTTTTACATCCTGTGTGTTATCTGACGATCTCAAGGATTACTTGCATAAAATTAGACCCTCTCAGTAACAGCCTGCATATCTTTCCTGGAGCCTTCCTGCATCCTGACCGAGTGCTCTTCAAACTATCTGGAGATATACAGAGCTAAGTATATTTTTCTGGCACTTCAGAGTTGTGTACTGTTAATTGTTGCTTGACTAATTTTATAGCATTGCTGGCTGACTTCAGAGTTGTGCACTGTTATTTTTGCTTTACTGTATAGTTTTTCAGATCCCTGCTGAAGGTGTTGGTTTTCCTCTACCCACCCTCCCTAGTCCTGTCTTGTTGTTTAAATTTGGAGGCTTTTGCAGTTGCCCACCCCCACTGTAGATTTGATCTGGTACACTCTCCCCAGTCCCATCTCTTTACCTCATTCTACCTAATAGACTCCTTCTGCACTTGTTTTTAGTCATTTTTAATTTAATTGCATTTTTTAAACTGTTTGGTCTAACATTGCTACATACTTAAGTGTATTAGCTTGCATTGCATTTGAATTGTTTTTACTGCTGTTTTAGCTACTTTTCTGCATAAAAAAAATCTAAGCCTGTTTCCTACCTTTCCTGTAACTAGTGTAGTCCAGGTTCAGATTTGCTGTATCCAGAACTGTATGTAAGATTCTGAGCCCCCCAAGCTTTCTGTGTTGGAGGGAAGCCTTCTAGCTTATCAGTGGGAGTGGTAAGTACTAGGTAACCTATCTACCACATAAGGAGTGGTTCTGGCCAAGAAATTGTAGTTATTGGCCATTTGGACAGTTTTTTCATCTCTCTCAACTTTCTGATTTAAAAGCCCACATTTGCACTTGTTTCCCCCCTTTCCTGTAACTAATTTAGTCCAGATACAGATTCTTAGCATTAGCAATTGAATTTGCTTATTTGTGATCAGCACTTGTTCAGCACTTGTTGTAAGCACTAAATAACCTATTAATTACTACAGCACTCAACCTTCCTCATTACCTAGAGGAAAACAGTTTTGGTACTTACTTTCCTCACTTGCTTAGAGAAAAACAGCTCTTGTACTCACTTTCCTCACTTATCTAGAGGAAAATAGTTTTTTTATTCAGGCATGTGCAAGGGTCAGCTTCCAGTGTTCTCTCCTGTCTATCTGATGAATCTGGGCATCTTGGGACAATGTAGAAATTACCTCATGTACACAGACAACCCTCTCCTCCTACCACCCAACACTACAACCTGTGAGAGATGCACTTATCTAGCCAAACTGGAGGTAAAGCTCTCTCCAACCAAGACTGAACTTGACAGTCAAGAGGAAAAGGGAAATACTTGCACCATACCACACTCATCACATAGTCTCACTAAATCTACACCACCAAAATCCACACATAGAAACACAAAAACATTCAAGGAGGCTCTCACAAATAATCTGCTCAAGCAACAGAAACCTCCAAGGCAGAAATGCAAGCAACCTCCACCCCCAACACAACCCAAATGATACATAGCCCGCAGACTCAGTGTGCCACTCAACCACAGCCAATAAGGCAAAACAACGTACCCAACACACTAGCCATAGGTGACTCTAAAGTCAGGCACACTGATGTACCACTCACCAGGCTAAACAAGGAGAAGGTTACTGTCAGCTGCCTGTTGGGTACCAGGATCCACCACATAACCCACGCACTCAGGTCACTCCGCAACAAGTACAAATATGACTCTGTCATTGTCCATGTTGGTGTGAATGACCTGAGACGTACCTCCCTGGACTACATGAAAAGAGACATGGAAGAGCTCTCCAATCTTGTAGCCCTGGCAGGTATGACCCCAGCCCTGAGTAGCATTCTGCCATCACCCAGAATTATGCGGCAGTACAAAGACAAAATGATTGACTTCAACAATTGGCTAAGCTTCTGGTGTCATTCTAAAGGGATCCAGTACCTGTCTGCCTGGGATGACATGGTCAACAGACCACTATGCTTTGCCAGAGATGGCCTGCACCTGTCACCCCTGTGATTCAGGATACTGGCTAAGGTTTTTGCTGCCCCTATAGTGCATTTTTTAGGCAAGGTTCAAATGACAAATTCACCACCACAACAGGAACAGGAAGAAAAAACTGTGGGTGATGCTACTCAATGCTAGAAGTCTAAATCTCAAAATGCACTCACTCGAGGCACTCCTTAAAATGGAGAACATCAATATCTGTGCAGTTTCTAAGACCTGGTTCAAGGCTCCAGAGAGCACCCCTGCACTACCAGGCTATAGCCTCATACCACACTTTTTGGTCATGTAACCTGGACCGGAACACCAAAGGCAGAGGTGTATCCATAGTCATTAAAAATATCCACATCTCCAGGCTAGTTGCTCAGCATAATGCAGCCAAGGGTATCCAATTGCAGCTAACTCTGCGCAAAACTGCAATCCAAATTGTAGCTTGCTACAGATCCCCCACCATGCCTCAGGATTCCCACTCCTCTTTTCTTGATGTATTGGAAAATATTAGGATTCAACCAAACATCCTAATAATGGGTGATTTCAACTACCCCACCATTAACTGAGAAAAACTACTCATGTACCAATTCCTTCACTCAATGCTTTCTGGAATTCATAAACTCCAATGCACTGGATCAACTTATCCACACCCCCACCAGGGGCAACAAAATCTAGATCTAGTCATTACCAACATGAGTGATGGCTGTTCCACAACTGATGTCAATGCCTCATTGGTCCGATCCAACCATAAGCTAATTACCATAGATATCCACATCCTGCCCCCACCCCCCATTAAGGAAACCACAGTAAAATATTTCTCCAAAGCCAACTTCATGCTTCTTAAGACAGAAGTGGTGAACTTCATGACACCCATGCAGATGGACAATACAGTTATGAGTACTGAATCCTACACAATTGCGCTTACACGAGTGCATGGATCGTGCTATTCCAAACAGAACCAAGACAGTATCCTCTAAAAAAAGGAAGTCAATTTGGTGGTCCCCTGCCATAAACAAACTGTACAACAGAAGGAAGAAACTGTTGCAAAAGAGAGTAAAATCCCATGAGTGGAGGAGCTCCCTGGTCAGCCTCAGTAAGAAGCTGCGATCCCTGATAAAATCCTCCAAAGCTAGTTATGAAAACAAAATTGCCACTGATTCTGAAGACAAGCACAAAGCATTCTATAGCTATGTCAAGAATCTCAATGGCAACACTAAGATCTGCTCTGAGTTATAGCACAATGGCACTAAATATACAGACCCAACTGATATTACCAACATCCTGGTAGATAGGTTCAGTGCTAACTTTACCCACCTCTCACCTCCTAAAGAGCCCATCTCTATACCAGATGAATGCAAAGTTCCTGTAATCATGGCTGCACAGGTAAAAACCACACTCTCCAAAGCCAAGAACACAGCATCCATGGGACCAGACAACATCCCAGGCTGCGTTCTACACAAACTACAGAATGAACTGGCACCTCACCCAAGTACCATGTTCAATCATAGCCTCACCTCAGGCTTTGTGCCTGCTGAATGGCGCACAGTGACGGTTATCTCACTCCACAAGGGGGGAGCCACCATGAACCCCTGGAACTACTGCCCCATTAGCCTGACGAGCCTGGTCTGCAAGGCCATGGAATATATCATCATGGAACCTATAAATAAAGACATTGCTAATCTCCAAACTCTGGAGCCCACCCAGTTCAGGTTTGTAAAAGGCAGATCATGTCTCCTAAACCTGATAGACTTCTTCTTTGAAGCAGTCACCAAAGCCATAGACTAGGGTAAGGTGGTTCACACAGCCTATCTAGATCTTGTCAAGGCTTTCGACACCATCTCCCACTCTGGAATTATACATAAACTCACTAAACTAGGTATAAATCCCTATGTCACAAGATGGGTTGCCAACTGCTCACATGCAGCAGTACATATTAAGTGACAGTGAAAGTAGCAGACTCCAAATCCGACTTCAGACCAGTGACAAGTGGAGTACCACAGGGTTCAATCCTGGGTCCTCTCCTGTTTGGTATATACTTCTCTGAAGTACAGGCTAACACAGAATGTCTTTGGCTAACGAAGTTCACAGATGACTGCAAACTAGGAGCCATAAGCGAAACTCCTAACAATGTGGACATCCTACAAAAGGACCACACTGAGACAGATGCCTGGTGTCAAAGTCATGGCCTCAAGCTCAATGCCAAAAAGTGCATTGTCATCCCCTTTGGTAAAAAATCTGTACCCATGAACTACAACGTAGGTGGAAGTATACTTAACACCGAAAGTGTGATAAGAGACCTTGGGACACAGGTGGACAGTGGTCTCTCCTTTGATAATCACATCACCACAGTAGTCAGGAAATCCTTCTATGTGGCACACCTCATCACAAAAGGTTTCGCATCCAGAAAAAAGAGGTCATTGTTCCCCTCTACTCATCACACATTAGACCCATTATAGAGTGCAACACCCTTTTTGGTATGTACCTCACAAGACATCTACAACAACTGGAAAGGCCACAGAAATACCTCACAAAGAGGATTACTGGCCTCAAACAGATGCCCTACGCAGACCGTCTCAAAAAACTCCAGCTTTACTCCGTTGCATATCGCCTGCTCAGAGGTGATCTCTGCCTAACATACAAAGCTATGTCAAACCCAGAGTTGTTGGAATAAACTACCTATATATATCAAACAAAGATCCTCATTAGTGCTCTTCAAGAAAAATCTTGATGATTGGATGGGAAATAGGAAATTCACCCTGGGGATCACTTCTGTGGCTCTGCTCGACAGTGGCACAGGAAAATAATTTTCTTGGGTGGTAAAAGCCAGGGTACTTTTTTGGCTGGGCTTGTATAGGCCCTAGGGCCAATAGCCTAGCACCTACCTATGAACCTATGAACCTATGAACATATTAAGTGATGCAGCAGTGCACATTAAGTGATACAGCAGTACAAATTAAGTGATGCAGCAGTGCACATTAAGTGATGCAGCAGTGCATATTAAATGATGCAGCAATGAAATTAAGTGATGCAGCAGTGCATATTAAGTGATGCAGTGGTGCATATTAAATGATATAGCAGTGCATATTAAGTGATGCAGCAGTACATATTAAGTGATGCAGCAGTGCATATTAAGTGATGCCGCAGTGAAATTAAGTGATGCAGCAGTGCGTATTAAGTGATGCAGCAGTGAAATTAAGTGATGCAACAGTGCACATTAAGTGATGCAGCAGTGCAGGCAGCAGTGCACATTAAGTGAGGCAGCAGTGCACATTAAGTAATGCAGCAGTGAAATTAAGGGATGCAGCAGTGCATATTAAGTGATGCAGCAGTGAAATTAAGTGATGCAGCAGTGCATATTAAGTGATTCAGCAGTAAACATTAAGTGATGCAGCCGTGCACATTAAGTGATGCAGCAATGCACATTAAGTGATACAGCAGTGCACATTAAGTGATGCAGCAGTACATATTAAGTGATGTAGCAGTGCATATTAAGTGATGTAGTAGTGCACATTAAGTGATGCAGCAGTACATATTAAGTGATGCAGCAGTGCACATTAAGTGATGCAGCAGTGCACATTGATGCAGCAGTGCATGTTAAGTGATGCAGCAGTGCACATTAAGTGATGCAGCAGTACATATTAAGTGATGCATCAGTGCACATTAAGCGATGCATCAGTACATATTAAGTGATGCAGTAGTGCACATTAAGTGATGCAGTAGTGCATATTAAGTAATGCAGCAGTGCACATTAAGTGATGTAACAGTGCACATTAAGTGGTGCAGCAGTGCATATTAAGTGATGTAGCAGTGCATATTAAGTGATGCAGCAGTGCATATTAAATAATGCAGCAGTGAAATTAAGTGATGCAACAGTGCATATTAAGTGATGCAGCAGTGCACATTAAGTGATGCAGCAGTGAATATTAAGTCATACAGCCATGCATATTAAGTGCTACAGCAGTGCATATTTTGTGATGCAGCACATGATAGAGCATGTTTTGCAGTGCACCACAAAAAGGTATCTAAAACTACAGTACTTACAACTACACTGCTATACTGCCCACATATGTGGACATCTGCCTGATGATTAAATGGAGAGGAAACAGGTGAATAGGAAAGGAGGAAAACAGGATGTTAACAAGCAGAGGAACACCTAGGAGGACAATATGTAGGAGTGTGCAGGAGGGGGGAAGGCAGAGTAACATTTTTGTTCTGGTGATATGTCTCCTGTTTATCCTTATATAGAGAGAGAGGGTGAAGGGTGTCAGATAAAGAAGGATGGAAAGTGTTAGGTTAGTGTGGAGGGTAAACAACACACATACAACAGCACAGATAATCAAGGGTGGACGTGCGTATCATACCTCTCAACTGTACAGATTTTCTCAGAATATCCAGATTTCTGATTCATGTTTTGGTCTGTTTCTCATAAAATTGCAGTTTTCTGGCAAATCATCAGCAAATCACTGAGGAATGGAATCAGAAAATAATGACAGATATTTGAGTTGCAGACCTCATACATTCAGAAAATGAATGTAAATGCAAGACCTGTTATTCTATAACTTTCTAGGTTTGTAAGAGCAATATTTAAATATTGTCCCTCTTTTTTACCTTTGTCCCCCCATTATTTCTGGCTTTGTCCAGATTTCTTACTCTAAGACATTGAGAGGTATGGTGCATATACATAAAGAGAGAGAGACACTGAATGGACAGAGACAAGCAGAAGGCAGACAATTGTGATGGGGAGCAAAACGACCAGCCAGTATCCAAAACATTTTATTCTTCTCTCTGACGTCTCGACACAAAGCCTTCAAGGAGTAAAACATTTCTAAAAGGTACCTGCTTTATATATATATATATATATATATATATATATATATATATATATATATATATATATATATGGATCTAGGACAGTTGATCAAAAGACCAACTGTCCGAATCCAACCCTACCGGACACTGTTTACCGAAACTACTTTCACCGAAAAAGCAGTTTCGGTAAACGGAAGGTAAAACACACACACACACACACACACACACACACACACACACACACACACACATGCACACACACGCACAAAGAAAACACACACACACACACACACACACACACACACACACACACACCATGTTTATGTGGGGAAGCTTCACCCCCCTGCACCCCCACATCCCCCTACTTTTATATTCTCACTCTGAGATCGCACTACAGTGGGGAAAAGGGAATATTCTCTTATCCCCACTGTAGTCTGATCTTGCCCACTACCACTTCCCCACAATTCCCTGCACTTTTACAAAAGTTTCACTTTCGGTGAAACAGGTTTTCGGTAGACCGTCCGGGTTACACATATATATATATATATATATATATATATATATATATATATATATATATATAGATATATATATATATATATATACGTACATACATACTAATTGACCAATTAACCCTTAATTAAACACTTCATTAAACATTTCAATAAAATCATCAGATAAAGAAATCTCCAATTACATTCTAAATTTAACCCTTTCGGGACTAGAGTGCCATACTTTAAAATATATACAGATTCCTTAAATAATAGCTTGTTTTTAATATCCACATTTTCATATGGTACATCATTTATTTTTTCTAGTACAGTACCTTTTTAACCTGCCATTTCCCCCCATGTACTCTATTACAATGTTCCGCAATGGAACTGTCCTTCTTATTCCTAACAATATCTCTAATGTGTTCCATTAGCCTCACTTTAAAGGGCCTCTTACTCTCTCCCACATAAAATTTATTACAAGGACATTTTAGGGCATAAATAATGCCCTCTGTATCACACCCAAATTGGTCTTTAAAATTAAGATTAATACCATTTTTTTAGTAAAGCTCTTAGCTATATATTTACATGCTTTGCATTTTCCACAAGGTCTAGTTCCATAGTCAATAGGTACTCCTGTAAAATTAATGGAGGGCAACAAATTTTCCCCTAACTACAAAATCCCTGATGCTTCTTCCCTTCCTATAAGATATTTTAAGCATACCATTCACCCATTGAGAAAAATCTTTCAGGGAAGTCACATAGCCCCAATAAAATGTTACCATATCCACTAGTTTCGGACTAAAACAGCTACATGTCATAACAAAATAAATATCCTCTTTTTTTGTTATTGTTGCATATAGGTTTATTATATCTATACATTCTTCCTTGCTGTCCTTATTTATATATTCCCTAATAAACCTCTCCCAACATTTTTCCAATAGCTCACCACTACATCCTGTATATCTAAACATATTGACAGTTCTCTTCATTTCTGCCATAAAATCTATATCATTACACAACCTATACAAATGTATGAATTCTCCATATGGTATAACTTGCAGGGTATGTGGTGGATGGCAACTTTGTGCCTGTAGATACTGTAATCCACCTTCAAATTTTCTATGTATTGATGTTCTATTATTTTTTCCATCAGAAATATCGGTTTCATATCACGTTATTGAAAGCCGATAATGTTGAATGCCACGATGTCGAGCACTATGCATCGAACGCTAAAAATATCAAAGCTGCAGAACATCGAATTCTTTCCTAGGGAAAGAATTCGGTTGTCTGTTTCTGTGGCTTTGCTATTTTTAGCACTGTGGTGGAAAGTTACGGGGGTTCAGGTAAGTGTGTGATTGTGTGGACATTAGGTTTAGGGCACAGGTTATGTGAGTTAGGGTTAGGGCGCTGGTGAGGTGAGTGTGACAGAGTTTAGGGTTGGGGTGGGTTAAGTGAGTTAGGGTTAGGGCGCGGGTCAGGTGAGTGTGCGATAGTGACGGACCTTAGGGTTAGGGTTAGGTTAAGGTAAGTGGATAGATAGTAGTGTTTGTATAGTTTAGTGTAGGGTTAGATGTATGATTTTAAGTGTAAGTGTGTGGATTGCTGTTTTTTTGGTGTGCCTGTGTTGTGTGAATGTGTTTCGGAATAACAAATTTTTTCCCTGGGAAAAAAAATCGTTGTTCTGAATGTTCGATATTGTGTGCTTTAGATTATTTAGGTTCAATTAAATGGTGTTCATTATCGGCTTTCGATAATGTGATATAAATGTAAAATATCTACCACCACATCTAAAAAAGAAATGTTTTTACCCATTTTTAATCCATCAAATTATAAAAGAAATCTATTGTGTTGTAACTCCCATATAAATTTCTTTATCTCATTTTCACCCCATTCACATAAAAAGATCAAGTTGTCAATGAACCTACAATATTTTATTACATGCTGTTGAAAAAATTTGGACTTGTGTATGTACTCAACCTCAAATAGGCCCATACTTAAGTTTGCATAAGAGGGGACAAAAGCTGCCCCCATTGCTGTTCCTTGTTTCTGATGCTACAATGTCTCATCAAATTCAAACAAATTCTTCGTTAAACAAAAATGGACCAGTTCTATAATATATACTGAAACTGGACTATTACCTAAAAAGAACCTCAGAGCCTTAATCCTAAAATTATGGTGAATATTAGTATACAAGCTCTTTACATCTAAGGTGATCCAGTACATGTTTTGGTTCCATTGAATCTCACTCATTTTATTCTAAACGTCAAAAATATCCTTTATATATGAGGGCAGGAGTGGTACCTTAGGTAACAAGTAAAAGTGTAGAAACTGTCCCATCTTATGTAGAAAACATTCCTTACCCGAAACTATAGGATAACCCAGGGTGTTATTCGAATCCTAGTGTAGTTTTGGCAAACAATAAAAATGTGCCATTTTGCATCCATCCACATTATTTTTTTTTCTTTACATCCTCATATGCAGTGCTTTTTTTGTAAACAAACAGGTGGTGGTACCCCCCCCCCCCCAAGCAGCCATTCCAGTGTCTCATTATTTGGCTATTTCTCCCCAGTTGCCATAAACACTGTTCAAAACTTTCAGTGTGCATACTGCTTTCTGCTTTACTTCCACAATGATCACAGATATTTGGATTTAATTTAAAACTTTTATTTCAAATTTTCCAGCACAAACACTGATAGACGTTTGCTAAACAAAGCAATACATTCTCAAAATGAAAACTGACTTAGCATTAAAACTTCTGTGACTTTGAAACTCACATTCATTGAAACAGCATTGAAACCCACATTCGAAGAAAATGCATCTGGCCAGTGGCAGATTAAGTTTACATTTGGGCTGTTTTCAAATTATAGACCCCTTGCACACATTTTTAGGACCATGGAAAATTTCTTTGATTCACCTTCCTGATTGTATTAAATTATAATATATAATAATTAATCTCTTGTATAATATAACACTACTTGTTATAGCATGTTTTAAATTTATGGCCAGTAAGCAAAGAAACAAAACATATGAACTAGTAATGCCAAAACTGCCCAGTTCAGAACATTTCAACCATAAAAGGCAACTCAAATTTCTGTCATTGCAACCCACCAATATCAGTCAATATGCACAGTCTCTGCAGAAGTAAAAGTAATCTGAATAATTCCACATTAAAGAGATCTGACTGTAACTAATGAAAAGGTTGTTGTAAGCAAAAAAACTTTATAGATAAGTATTTCATCTACAAATTCTGCTGCGCTTGAAGAATAAATTGCCAATGTTACATTAAAAATGATAAACAGGTAATACTGCAATAAGGAATGGATGGCAAACTAAAACAGGTTCATGGTTACTAGGCATCTTATCCAAAGGAGGACATACTCAGGAATGCAGTACCACACCCTCTTAAAATACAACACAGTATTAGCAATCCATCTACATGCTGTGGGAATAGAACCCACAGCCTTCTGCATCAAAACAAACGTATGCTACCTGCTGTGCTTCTAACACTGCTTTAAAACTCTAAGCACACAACAGTGATACCTTTTGTTAAGCAACACAGTTGCATATTTTGGGTAGAGGATTCAGACTCTTGTTTTCTGTAGCTAAGGTACAGGGCTTGAGCCTAAGCAAATTACTGACCACCTGCTAACCCTAATTAGGGCATTTCACTGTCTCACACACACACACCTCAACCTTTTAATGCAAGAAATCTGGACAAAGTTTAAAATAAATAGGAACAGATTATAAATATTTCTCTCGTGAACTTAGAAAATTGCTAGAATAACAGGATTTGTGTTAGTATGCATTTTTCTAAAGGATATGAAGTCTAAACATCAAATATCTGTCATTAATTAGCAACTTCAATCTTTTTATGAGGAAAAAACAAAAATATGGGGCAAAAATCTGGACATTCTGCAAAAACCTGGGCAGTTGAGGGGTATGCTACCTATCTCTTACACACACACACACACACACACACACACACACACACACACACACACACACACACACACACACACACACACCATGCCTCTCAACCTCTTAGCACAAGAAGTCTGGGCAAAGCCTGTCATAATGGGGGACAAAGGCCCAAAACTACAGACACATTTTAAATATTGCTCTTATAAATTCAGAAAGTTGCTAGAATAACAGGATTTGTGTTAGAATGCATTTTCTAAAAGATATGAAATCTGAAACTAAACTCCAATGCATGCCATTAGTTAGCAACTTTAATCCTTAGATCACCCTGGTGATTTCTCAAAAAAAAAATACAATTTTTATGAGCAACAGACCAAAAATATAAGGCAAAAATCTGAACATTCTGAAAAAATTATACAGTTGAGAGGTATTACACACACATACACCCCTACCTCCATCTTAGACCCTCCCCCATACCTCTCAACCTTTTAGAGCAAGATATCTGGGCAAAGACACACATAATGGGGGGCACAAATGTCCAAAAATAGGAACACCTTTTAGATATTGCTCTTACAAACTTAGAAAGTTGATAGAACAACAAGCGTTGCATTAGTATGAACTTTCTGAAGGATATGAAGTCTAAAGCTCAAATGTCTGCCATTATTTGCTGCCTTAATCATCAATGATTTGCCAGGGATTGCTGGAAAAACAGTTTTATGAGAAACAGACCACGGATGTGAGACTAAAATCTTGACATTCTCTGAAAATCTGGACATTTCACTCACACACACACACACACACACACACACACACACACACACACACAAACACACACACACACAGACCTACCTACTTCTTACACACAAACATACACACAGTCCTACCTACTTCTTATACATACACATACACACACACACACACACACACACACACACACACACACACACACACACACACACACACACACACACACACTCCTCTTAAAACTTAAACACACACGCACACCTACCACTCAATTGTCCAGTCATGGTCCACAGTCCAAAAGTCTTGAGGAATTCAAATTCCATGTGCGCATACCAGGAAGATGTAAACGATTGGTCGCACATCGCACAGACACAGATGGTCTTCTATGTCTGTGCGACCTGACACAAAGGGCATTCTTAAAGAAGAACTTCCTTAAAAAATAAAGTTTTTTCTTTTTTTTTTAAAGAAACAGGGCAGCAGAGGTACCGGTATGCTGTACTGGCGCATACCAGCCCAAAAAAAGCCCTGCTCATATGAGAAATAGCCTAACCTTAAACCTTTAGATATTAAATCATTATTATTATTTATTTATTATTTATTCCAGTTTGGTGACCGGGGGGGGGTCCACTGGGCTTGAGAGCCCATTTTCAGTGGAGGCCCAGGGAGAAATGCTCCACAAAAAGTTACATCACATATTGAATTATCACAATACAAAGTTGATTAACATATTGAAATAACATAGAAAAATCATTTGCATTACAGTCAATATGTAGTCTTACAAAAAACAGCAGGTAGAATAGCAGACGAATAGGTATCATTCACTAAGTAACTAATATATTAAAGAAAAATTATCCAGGAAGGATGAGAGGCATAGAGCATGAGGCTGGGTGCAGATATTGGTTACAATTTATAGTCTAGGTCTATGACAGAGGTTAGAAAGGTAAGGAGGTTAGCCAGGAGAGAAAGAAGAGGGGAGCTTGGGAGGTATGGGGTGAAGAGTGCAGTTAAATTTTCTGTGAAGAAACAGGTAGGAGTGAAGTTGTCTTTTGAAGGTGTGTAGGTTGTCACAGGTCCTCAATGTAGAGGGCAGGGCATTCCATTTTTTAGCCAGGGCAAAGGAGAGTAAAAGCTGACCAGCTGGGCGCTTAGGTTTGTGGATGGAAATAAGGTTTTGGTGAGTGGATCTAAGGGGTCTGGGGGGGGCTATATGGTTGGAGGATATTAGATAATGCAGGGCAGCTGGTGGGTTGAAATAGTAATTTATGGGCTGAGACAATTTGGAGGAAGTCTGGTTGATTGGGGAGTTCAAGCCAGTTTAAATTTGTAGGGAGGAGCAGTGATGAGAGAAGGCGTTTGCTTTTGTAGCGAATCTGGAGATTTTATTGCAGCATACGTCTAGTGTGGAGGTAAGGGTGGAAGATAGATTAGTAAGCAGAGGAGCGCC
The DNA here is from genome assembly GCF_019279795.1 of Protopterus annectens. Lineage (NCBI taxonomy): Eukaryota > Metazoa > Chordata > Ceratodontiformes > Protopteridae > Protopterus > Protopterus annectens. The sequence continues at coordinate 32,231,152 of NC_056748.1, forward strand.
ATATAGAAGTGATGGGAGGAGATATGTAGTGGCCAAGGTATGTCTAGTAAAGGGAGTGAGGAGGTGATTATTCCTGTACAATAGGCTGAGTTTTATGTGGGTTTTCTTGATGTTAAGTTGGATATGGGTATTGAATTTTAAGTGTTCATCGATGGTGACCCCCAAGAGTTTGGTGGAGGGAACAATGTCAATGACAGAGTTGTTACGGCTAGTAATTTGAAATGACTTTTTATCAATGGGAGTGGATTTAGAGGGAGTGAATAGGAGGATCTTAGTTTTGTTAGGGTTAAGTGAGAGGTGGTTCTGGTGCATCCATTTTTCAGTGGTTGAGAAGGCAGATTGAGTTAGAGACTGGAGTTCAGTTTGGTTGGAGGCAAAGCAGATCAAAGTAGAATTGTCTGCATATTGGACAAATGGTGTTAGGAATGGCTTTGTGGAAATCATTAATGAAGATGTTAAATAGCAGAGGGCCAAGAATGGAACCTTGGGGAACTCCTGTGGGGGTGGGAAGGAAGGTGGAGGAGGATTGGCCCTATTTCACTGCTTGTGACCTGTCTGAAAGATAGCTGGAGAACCAGGAAAGAGTTTTTGGGGAGATGTTGAGGTTAGATAGATGGTTTAGTAGATTGGTGTGAGAGATAGTATCGAAAGCTTTAGATAAATCTAATAGAACAGATGAAACTAAGTTAACAGAATCTCGAGCTGAATTGACAGAGTGTAAAAAAGAGAGAAGAGCTGTGTTGGTATTGTGTCCAGGGCAGAAGCCGTGTTGGGTAGGAGAGAGCAGTTGGTGTTCGGTTAGGAATGGCATGAGCTGCATGTGTATACATTTTTCGAGAAGTTTAGAGATTGGAGAGAGGATGGCTATAGGGCAGAAGTTGGAGAAGTTACAGTTTTTGCCACCCTTGTGGAGTGGAAGAATAAAAGCAGAACGCCATAATTTGGGTACATAAGACTTGAGTAGTGATCTATTAATTAGGATGCTGATAGGGAGAGCAATACTGTCAGAGGCAATTTTTAAGAAGGAGGAGGGAATGTTGTCAGGAGCATTGGTGCAAGGTTTAAGTTTGGAGAGAAGTTTCTTTATGAGGTAGGTGGATACAGGTTTAAGTTCAAAATCAGGGGGTGTGGGAGGAGAGGGGGAGGAAGCTTGGGAGGAGGGGGTAGGGGGATGTTATTGGGGAAGGTTTTGGTTAACTCAGCAATAGAAGAGGTGAAGAAGGTGTTAAATAGTTTGGCAATTTCTTGGTCAGATTTGCTAGTGTCAGGACAGGGGTTATTTGTGGTACCAGGCTTGAGAAGGGAGTTAATAGAGTACCAGTATTGTTTGGGGTTCTTTGTGTGATTGTAAGTGGTTGTAGTAGGATTTTTTTGTCTATAATGACTTGCTTTTTGGCTAGGTTTCTCAGTTGTTTATATTTTAGTAAGAATTCAGGCTGTTTATGATGGAGATAGCTCTTCCAAGATTTGTCTCTTTATTGCATAATTTTCTTGGTTTCTTTTGTAAGCCAAGGGGGTTTCTTGGCTTTAACTCTTTTGGTTCGTATTGGAGTTATGGAGTTTAGGACAGAAAGGAATGTAGAGTTGAAGAAGTCAATGGCTTCGTCTAGAGGCAGGGTTTTTAGAGGGTTCCAGTTAGTGAGCTTAAGGGAGTCAGAGAAGGTAGAGGGGTTAAAGTTAGTTAGGTTGCGAGTATGTAGGAGCTGGTGGGAGTATGAAGAAGAGGATGTGGCTCTATGGGTGAAGGCAGAGAGGTGGTCTCCTAATGGGTCAGGAGTGACACTAGATGTAGTGATTTTGTTTGGGTGAGACACTAGGATCCAGTCTAGGATAGAGCCTGGGTGGTTGGTTTTGGTGGGCCTAGTAATGGAGTGAATAAGTTGAGTAAAGTTGAAGAGATTGATTGATATGGTGGGATTATGATTAATGATTTTTTGCCAGTCAATATTTACATCTCCCATTATGTAGGTTTCGTAATTAATATTTGAGGAGGTCCAAGAGAGGATGTCTTCCAAGGTATTGGCGTTATTACCAGGGGGAATGTAAAGGGAGATGATGCAGATACTTTTGTGGTCATTTAATTTTAGCATGCCAGTAACTATTTCAGCATTATTAAAGGAGGGAAAAGGATCTGGGAAGGGAGTAATGGATAAATGATTAGAATAAATTAGTGCTACTCTACCACCTCTTTTATTTAGGTGGTCTGATCGGAGGCATTGAAATTCGGGGGGAAGGAATTCTGAGTTGGTTATGTGTGGTTTTAACCAGGTTTCAGAGATGGCTACTATGTCAGGTGAGTTATGGTTGAGCCAGGGATGAAAGAGGGTCATTTTATTAGCTAAGCTTTGGGCGTTGTATTCCTGTATAGTTGTTAAATATATTGAAAATTCCACTCTGTCATATACATTATCATCACTTAGATGTTCATTGCACATATTAAAGTAATGTGTATGGTGCATAACTACCAATTTATTGCCCTTGTCTGCAGGTCTGTATATAAAATCTCTCCTTGCACTTAATGACACTAATGACTTTCATTCATTTTTAGTTAGATTATAACATATATCATTCTTTTGTTGATTAAAATCAAATATTCCTCTTTCAACAGCAAAGTTTAACATGGTAGAAAAGTGTTGCACCCTTTCAAGACTGAAAGGTGCAACAAACACACTTTTATACCCAATATTACTTGTATCTAAAGAGCAATATGAATTAAATTCTCCATCAGACTGACATGAATAAAAACTTTCATCAGTAGAAACATTTATATTACTATCATAACTCACATTCCAGTTATTATTATGGGAATTGCCATTAAAAAGCTCTCAAATGCAGCTTCCTCATCAATCTGTATATGTCATATTTTATTTCATGCAGTCACTGAAAAACCATAAATAAGAATTTCAAACCACAGTTAAGAATTGCATGTTCACAGTCACTAAAACTATGTCCAGATAAATTGACAATGTGAGAGTCACAGTCAGCTAGAGGCAACAAATTACTATTTACCTCTTTTATAATACTGTTATGGTTGATATTCCTTCTGCGACGGGCCTGCAGATTCCTGTTGACGTTTCCTCCCCTGAGTTGCCTCTCGATTGTTTGGACCATTATGAAAAGTCCGATGAAACTGTTCTTCCTGTTGAGTCCTCGGAAGTGGAGGGTAATCATTCCTTCTTTCATTCTTGTCTTCCATAGAGGAATACATGTCCTCCGATGTCAAAAATGTGGAATTCAGCCAACGTTGGCCATTTCCTCCTTCTTTCTCAAACCTCACATGATTGCAAGGGAGCTTCCGGTTGGTTCTCGCCAAAAAAAAACTACCATTGTCATAATCACAGATATCTCTAAACAGTTTGCCTTTCTTCCTTTACACGATATCCCCTTAATAATATTTCAATTTTACATTGATGTCCATTAAAAAGTTGTCCAAATACTCTATATTCAGACCTGAAGATAGGGTGGAGCACATCAATTTAATTTGTTCTTTCAGTTCCTGCTGTTTACCCTCTCTCTTTCCAGCAGTATATTAACCCACTCAGTGGTACACCTGTGGGCTGCTGCCACCCACCATTTGTGGGACTGTTTATTTACCTCATTATTGAGGTCAAAAGGAATAGAAGGATTTTTATATGCCCTCAGTCCCCTCTGTGTAAAATCAAGTTCAATATATTTATACAAACTTGGAATGTTCAAAAATACGGCAGTTTCTTTCCACATTAATTTTTCTAGTTGGTCAAACAATACCTTATTTTCTGATGTAAGTGAAGAGATGAACCTGTAACACCCCCCCCCCCGTAGCAAATGTATTATTGCAGCGTTTGTTCCGATCCTGTTCAGATTTACCCCATGGTCTAGCAACTTGCTCTCTATCCACAGAGACATGCACACCATTATGCTGATTAAACTGCTCACCAGACTGTATGAGGAAACTATCCCAGGACCACTGTGTGTTATCCATCATGGATTCTTAAAATATATGGGGCAGGTTTGTATTTGGATCACTGGCCATAAATACCAGACAAAACCCCCAACACGCTGATATACCACCAGAACTAAAGGCAATAAAAGCAGCAAAATGACCATCCAGTATCCAAAACACTTTATTCTTCTCTCTCTGATGTCTCGGCACAAAGCCTTCAAGAAGTAAAACATTTCTAAAAAGTACCTGCCTTATATATACACACTGATTGACCATTTAACACTTAATTAAACACTTCATTAAACATTTAATAAAATCATCAGATAAAAAATCTCATAGGTTCATAGGTAGGTACTAGGCTATCGGCCCAAGAGCCTAAGTAAGCCTAGCCAACAAGGTTCCCTGGCTTACACCACCCAAGAAAGTTATTTTCCTGTGTCCTTGTTGAGCAGAGCCACAGAAGTGATGCCCGGGGCGTATTTCCTATTTCCCATCCATTCATCAAGATTTTTCTCGAAGAGTGCTAATGAGGAACTTTGCTTGACATAGATGGATAGCTTGTTCCAGAGTATGGGAAGTCTCTGGGGCAGGAATCTATCCCTCCAACATGTCCTCTTTATTGTGGTGACAAGGTTTAGGTCCCTAGAGCGTGTAGCTCGGAGAGATTGGGATTTCTTTAGGTGTAGCATGTCCAACAGCTCTGGGTTTGACATAGCTTTATACGTTAGGCAGAGATCGAGTCTATATTAGATTAATGAAGTTTCAGAACTTCGAATACCATATGGTCGACACCATATGATCGAAGTTCTGAAACGTTGAAAATCTAAAAAAAAAAAAAAAAACCAAAAAAACAAAAGTAAGTGCTTAAAGCAATGGGGGCTGCACCCCCACCCCCCACTACTTAAATATACCAACGCCGAGATCACGCTACAGAGTAGGAAAGGGAAATCTTCTCTTTCCGCGCCATTTTCTGTTAAAGTGCAATCTCGGAGTTGGTATATTTAAGTAGCATAGTGGGGGGGGTGGGTGGTGCAGGGGGCTTGCCCCCCTGCTAAAACACTTTTCATTTACTTTCCTTTGTTTTGTTTTTTTTTTGTTTTTTTTTTAGATTTTTGAAGTTTCAGAATTTTGATCATATGGTGTCGACCATATGGTATTTGAAGTTCTGAAACTTCGTTAATCTAATACAGACCCACAGATATCACATCGAAGTAGGCGATATGCTACGGAGTAAAGCTGGAGTTTTTTGAGACGGTCAGTTTAGGGCATCTGTTTGAGGCCAGTTTTGGATACTGGCTGGTCATTTTGCTGCTTTTATTGCCTTTTGGGACTAGGGTGTCATGCTTTAAAATAATATACAGATACCTTAAATAATAGTTTGTTTTTAATATCCACATTTTTATACTGTACATTATTTTTTCTAGTACAGTACCTTTTAAACCAGCAGAATCCCCCCCATGTACTCTATTAAAATGTTCCACTATGGAACTTTAAGCTAAGAGCTTTACTAAAATAAATTATGTGACTTTTAATGTTAAAGACCAATTTGGGTGTGATACAGAAGGCATTATTTATGCCCCAAAATGTCCTTGTAATAAAGTTTATGTGGGAGAGAGTAAGAGGCCCTTTAAAGTGAGGCTAATGGAACACATTAGGGATATTGTTAGGAATAAGAAGGAGAGTTCCATAGCGGAACATTGTAATAGAGTACATGGGGGGAATTGGCAGGGTAAAAAGGTACTGTACTAGAAAAAATAAATGATGTACAGTATGGAAATGTGGATATTAAAAACAAGCTATTATTTAAGGAATCTGTATATATTTTAAAGTATGACACCCTAGTCCCGAAAGGGTTAAATTTAGAATGTAATTGGAGATTTCTTTATCTGATGATTTTATTGAAATGTTTAATGAAGTGTTTAATTATGTGTAAAATGGTCAATTAGTGTGTATACATAAGGCATGTGCTTGTTAGAAATGTTTTACTCCTTGAAGGCTTTGTGCCGAGACATCAGAGAGAGAAAAATAAAGTGTTTTGGATACTGGCTGGTCATTTTGTTGCTTTTATTGCCTTTAGTTCTGGTGGTATATCAGTTGTGATGGGGAGGTTTGGACAATGCACATAGTATGGAGTATTATACAAGAAAATGGATGCACACCTGGCTGGAGATACAGTGAGATTAAGCAAGGTTTATCGCATCTTAAAAAGACAATAATGTGATCCATCATTTGGTGGTGGGTCAGGCTTGTTCATGTTATGGACAACATCCTTCTCTGGTGGCATGATAATCAGAGCTGGATGGTTAAATTAACAATCTATTCCAGCAGGCTCTCTAATTAACAATCTATTCCAGCAGGCTCTCTAATTAACAATCTATTCCAGCAGGCTCTCTAATTAACAATCTATTCCAGCAGTCTCTCTGTCTGGGTTATATGCCTATCCGATGCTCTCTCTGTCACGGCTTCTACCACCTTCTCCAGCTGTGGCTGGGCCATCTCAGCCAATGGTGCTAGACTATCTGCTGATAAGGAGTCTGAACCCCACTCCAACAACCCTCATTCTCCTCAGCAATAGCCCCAGCAGAAAAAGGCCACAGTTAAGGTGTCACTTAGCAAAATTATTATCCAAAAGTGCAGCAGGAAGGAGACGCGATGGGACGTTTGCTGCAAATAGCGCTATTCTGATGATGTATTGAATATATATAGGCAGTGTTTTTGAGTACTACTAACTCTGGTTGGCTGCTAGCCTCTCCACCCTCTGGTGGTAGGTGTTACAGTTACTATCTTATTCTGCTCCTGCTGAAATAGAATGCGCACATCAGAGAACTGTGATACATGTAAGATAAGATTCCAGGACAACTATACAAGTCACAATCCCTCCCATACTTATGTGATGTCCCATATGCTATGAGACAGGTAGCAGGCTGGTATGGGTCCCCTGTGCATATGTTACCACAGTGACACAGAATAATAGCTGTGTGCACACTTAGACATACCTGGTAACATGTAAGTAACATGAGATAACAGTGTAACCCCATTGTATAACATGCTGCAGTGGACTGTCCAAGTAAGTACTGATCTTCTCTAACCACTGCAGGCCTCACAATGATTATATCTGAAGCTTTGTTTCTCTTAGCAGTAACCTGTTTACCATCTACTAAGATAGGATATGAATTTTGGTTGTAGATTGGCACCCCTTTTGTTTCCAAACAACTTACCACTAGCAGTTTGTCATCCTCACTTGCTGGCTTCCTCACCTTTTGTATCTCACCTTGCCTCGATGGGCATTTGACTGCTATGTGGCCCCTCTGGTTACATTTGAAACATCTAATCCCTAATTCTGTGCTTGGACTAGTAGTTTCCCCTGTTACTGGTGTACTCTGTTGCAGGGACGTTGGGAGGCATATGCACTGTACTGATTTCAGTACAACTTTTTTAGAAGGGGGGTAGCTTTTTTGAAAAAAAAAATGTACATATTTAAAGGGTGTTGGCTCCTTTAAGGAGCATACCAGCCAGTCGGAAGTGAGCTCACATCATGTCCGGCTGGCTGCAAGCGGGAAACCATCTGAGGTGGAACTTGGAAGGCAAGCAACAATCGCAAATGGATTATCGGAGTGTGCTGCAAGCAACAATCGCAAATGGATTATCGGAGTGTGCTGCAAGCAACAGATTATCGGAGTGTGCTGCGAGCGGGAAACAATCGGGAACTTGGAAGGCAAGCAACAATCGTGTGCGTACTTGGAAGGCAAGCAACAATCTTGTGTGTGTGTACTTGGAAGGCAAGCAACAATCGTGTGTGTGTGTACTTGGAAGGCAAGCAACAATTGTGTGTGTATACTTGGAAGGCAAGCAACAATCGTGTGTGTGTGTACTTGGAAGGCAAGCAACAATCGTGTGTGTGTACTTGGAAGGCAAGCAACAATCGTGTGTGTGTGTACTAGGAAGGCAAGCAACAATCGTGTGTGTGTGTACTTGGAAGGCTAGCAACAATCGTGTGTGTGTGTACTTGGAAGGCAAGCAACAATCGTGTGTGTGTGTGTGTGTACTTGGAAGGCAAGCAACAATCGTGTGTGTGTGTGTACTTGGAAGGCAAGAAACAATCGTGTGTGTGTGTGTACTTGGAAGGCAAGCAACAATCATGTGTGTGTGTAGTTGGAAGGCAAGCAACAATCGTGTATGTGTGTGTACGTGGAAGGCAAGCAACAATTGTGTGTGTGTGTACTTAGAAGGCAAGCAACAATCATGTGTGTGTGTACTTGGAAGGCAAGCAGCAAGTGTGTGTGTGTGTACTTGGAAGGCAAGCAACAATCGTGTGTGTGTGTACTTGGAAGGCAAGCAACAATCGTGTGTGTGTGTGAAGGCAAGCAACAATGGTGTGTGTGTGTACTTGGAAGGCAAGCAACAATCGTGTGTGTGTGTACTTGGAAGGCAAGCAACAATCGTGTGTGTGTGTACTTGGAAGGCAAGCAACAATCGTGTGTGTGTGTACTTGGAAGGCAAGCAACAAGTGTGTGTGTGTGTGTGTGTGTGTGTGTGTGTGTGTGTGTGTGTGTGTGTGTGTGTGTGTGTGTGTGTGTGTGTGTGTGTGTGTGTGTGTGTGAAAATACACCTGCTGGCTATAGGTGTTCAGGCTCAAACTCTGTACCTTTGCTTCAGGGTAAGAACAGCCTAAAGTCCCTAACCACCACTATTTCTGAACTTTGTTCAGATTTGCTTTCCTAATGGTTGTGAGCTATGGTGAGAACTGAAGTTGCATTTCTCCCATTATTGTTTTTGATGTTTGTCCAGGTTTTTTGTGCTAAGGTGTGAAGTGAGAACTGAATTTGTATTCCCTCATTATTGGCTTTGTTTGTCCAGGTTTTTTGTGCTAAGAGGTTGAGAGCTATCTAAATGATAGCCATTAAGTTTGTCTTCCTATTTTTCAAACTGCTGATTTAGCATAGTGGAATGTTGCACTGACTATAGTGCATATGGTTCTTGGTTCAAGACATGCATGGTGATAACACAGCATTTTATTCTAGCAACTTTTCAAAATTATACAAGCAATGTTTAAAACGTGTCCCTGTTTTTTGGGCTTTTGCCCCCTCCCCCCCAATAAATGTTGGCTTTTTCCAGATTTCTTGTGCTGCAAAGTTCAGAGATACAGCTGAGTGTCAACATTTTACAAGGAGCTGAGAGCTGCAGGGGAACTTAAGTTTAGTGCTGCTTATGCGGAGTCTGCTTGTACTGTTAATAGCACAACAGGTAGTGTACTTGCTTTTGATGCAGAAGGATGTGGGTTCTTCTCCCACAGTAGGTAGATGCATTGCTGATACTGTACTGTGTTGTAAAGGGGGGGTGGATGTTGTAGTCTGTTTTGGCGAAGATATCTAGTAGTAACTATGAACCTGTTATCAGTTTGCCATCCATTCCCTATTGAAATATTACTAGTGTATCATTGTTTTTAATGCAACATAGGCAATTTATTCCTCAAGGGCAACAGGCACATTATTTGTAAATGAAACTATGAAATATAAAGTTGTTTGCTAGCAGCAGCCTCTTCATTAGTTACAAATTTCTCTAATGTGGAATTATGTAGATGGCTTTTACTAGTTCAGAGATTGTGCATATTTACTGATACTGGTGGACTGTAGAAGTTTGAGTAGACTTTTATGATGGAAGGTGTATCAAAGAGCACGTTGTATGTTTCATGTGCAAGGGGCCTATGATTTGAAAACAGCCCAAAGTTAATCTTTATCTGCCACTGGCAAAATGTATTTTCTTTGAATGTGGGTTTCAATGCTGTTTCAATGAATGTGAGTTTCAAGGGCAGAGAAGTTTTAATGCTAAGTCTAGTTTCATTGTGAGACTGCATTGCTTTGTTTAGCAGATATTTATTGGTGTTTGTGCTGTAAAATGCAAAATAAAACTTTTTCTGGCAAATGATTTAGGAATGAAGTCACTAAATAATGTCCGATGTTAAGTTTCAGACGTCATAATCTTCAGAAAAATGCATGCTAAAGCAAGACCTGATATTCTAGCAACTGTCTTAAGTTTATACAAGGTCAATTTTTAGTACTGTTTTTATGTTCCCCCAATATATTTGGCCTTGTCCAGATTTCCTGCATTAAGAAGTTGAGAGGTATGTGCAAATAAATTGCTTTATAGAATTAGGAATATCCAAACCTCTCAACTGTCCCCAATTTTGGCTCAAAATGTTGCTCTCCCCCTAATAATCTCTCCGCAAAATAGCAATTTTGGAAGAAAACGTGGAGGGTTTACTTTACTTTTATAAATAACTGTAATGATCAGAGTTATACATTACTTTTATTTCAGAAATGCATGTAGATTCTCTAATTTTGTCAGCTGCTCTAAGTTAACTGTGCTCATATTAAAATGGTGTCCCTTCTTTGACAGGTTCCCAGCTGTGTTGTCTGGCAATTTTATATTTTTGCATCACATTTTTGGTCCGTTTTTCATAAAATTGCGGTTTTCTGGCAAATTAGTGGCAAATTGTTAAAGACTGAAGTTAGAAAATAATGGCAGACATTTGAGTTTCAGATTTCATACCTTTCAGAAAATTCATACTAATGCAAGACCTACTACTATTCTATCATCTTTCTAAGTTTATAAGAGCAATATTTAAAAAAATGTCCTTATTTTTGGGCCTTTGCCTCAGTTTTATTTATGAGTTTGTTGCTCTAAGAGGTTGAGAGGTGTGTGTCTGTGTGTGTGTGTGTGTGTGTGTGTGTGTGTGTGTGTGTGTGTGTGTGTGTGTGTGTGTGTGTGTGTGTGTGGTAGGTAGGTAGCATACCTCTCAACTGTCCAAATTTTGCAGAATGTCCAGATTTTTTGCCCCATATTTTTTGTCTGTTCCTCATAAATTCTGTGATTTTCTAGAAAATCATTTGAAGGCTGAAGTTGCTAAATAATGACAGACATTTGAGTTTCAGACTTCATGTTCTTTAGAAAAATTCATACTAGCACAAATCCTGTTATTCTAGCAACTTTCTCATACTAGCACAAATCCTGTTATTCTAGCAACTTTCTAAGTTCACGAGAGCATTATTTAATATATGTCCCTGTTTATTTTAGGCTTTGTCCATATTTCTTGCACTAAGAGGTAGGTATGGGGTGTGTGTGTGAATGAAACATCCTCGTTATGGGTAGCAGGTGGTTAGTAAATTACTCAAGCTCAAAACCTGTACCTTAGTTACAGAAAACAAAAGCATAAATTCTCTACCCCAACTACCATGCTGCATTTTTCAAAGAACTGACATTTCAGGTTAATTTTCAATTCAAGGAACCGAGTTTGAGTGAATTTATATTATATTACTGAAGAGGCATTACAGCGAATGCCTCTTCATCGACACTAAAAGAGCGAACCGTGAATTACGAGAATGGCCGTAGCTTGGCTGGGGAGGGGGGTAGCAGTTTGAGAGCTGTGAGTACAAATTTTAAAATCCTAACTACACCCCTGCTCTGTTGGAGTGGTTTAGACTGGCCCGCATGGGTTCCCTTATGTCCATGTGCAGCATTGGGTATCCCTTTCTTATGCATTGGTGCTCTGCTTGATAAGTAGAGATCCCCTTTTTTCCCCACCTCCTCCACAGAGTTACACTCTCTGTCTGCTAACCAGATTCTCATGACATCAGGCAACGTACTGAGGACTTGCTCCCTCGCCAAAAGGTCTGCCAGTCCCTCAAAAATGGTGACCTGACACCCACTCAGCCATCTGTGAAAGTAAGTACTTAAATCAGCAATATAATCACATACACGTTCATCTGCCTTGCGTCTATGTTCATGAAACTTTTTTTCTATAAGCGTCAGGTGTTTTAAAACAATCAAGAAGACAGCTTTTAACTTTAACATAATTCAAACAATCTACATCAGACAATTTTGACATGGCCAGAACAGCTTTACCATGGAGTAAGGGAGTCAGGGGCCAAACTCAGAGCTCATGATCAACATCATACTGTCTACATACCCTCTCAAATATATTAATAAAACTATCAAAGTCATCCCCATCCTTGTATTGAGGAAAAAGTTTGCTGACCTTTACAGCTTCTGGGGTCTGGTTATTCCCTTTCTCATTACCTCTATGACCATCTTGAAGGGTAAGAAGCTCCATTTCATGCCGGTGCTGTCTCTCATTTTCCTATGCTTCTAAATGTTTGGCCTCTAGCTCATATTGATGCTGTTTCTCCTCAGCTTCCACTTCATGTCGGTGCTGTTTCTCATTTTCCTGGGCTTCTAAATATTTGGCCTCCAGTTCATATTGATGCTGTTTCTCCTCCACCTCCAGTCATTTGGCTTTCAGGTGTAGTCTCTCTTCAGTCTCCAGTTGTTTGGCCTCCAGGCACAGTGTCTCTGCTGATTCCAGTTCAAGATATTTGGCCTCCAGGCTTAGTCTCTCCAACTCCGGATGGAATTTCAGGTCCTCTGGGGAAAAGGTGGACTGTTCTGTCTCGGCAGGCTGCACATCCCCAATAACAAACTGGATATCCTCCGAATGGCCGGTCTTTGTCAGCTTACTATAGTCTTCTGCTGACATCTTTGTCTGCTGTCCCTGAATAACTAACTAAAAATAAATAAAAATGTGGTGAACTGACGTTCTGTATGTTTACGTTGCAGCTGTCGAGAGTACACAGCCTAATGACAACTACCCATAGGCTGCTGAAGTCCAGTTAAAAATCCCACACTGCTTTTACCAAATAACGTGATGTCTGGACAATATCCCAACAGACTGCCAACAATAACGTGATGTCCCTTGCTATCCTGGTTCAGTAACTAAGGAGCTTCAATCCTCACTATTGATTCCAATAGGAGTCCGTCAATTAAACAGGAGTAATATTTCACAATTTCCCCTAAGAGCACAACAGGAACATGCTCTATAGCCTGGGATTGGACTGCATACTTCTGTCCACCCCTAATGTAACTCTTTATTACACACTACAGAGCAATATGTCCCAGTTTAAGACTTCTGATACACTCACACTTAAATAAATTAAATCTCACACATTCAAACACTTCTGGGAAAGCCTGACACAGATTTCCAGCTGTGCCTCCTTCCCCAAAATAATACGGTAGCATGCTGCCACCAATCATAGAGCCTACATGCCCTTTTAAAGGTGTGCCCAATTATGAAAATTAGATATTAAAACAAATGATAGCAAATGACGTAAAGCAGCCAGGCTTTTGGACTGGCCCGGGAAGTTATCAAGCACTCTCAAATCAATAAAGAAAACACGGATTAACCAGCCACAGTGTAAGTTAATAAAAGTATTTAATAATGAGCAAAATTAAAAATATAAAACAGTAATTTCCAAAAAAACAAACAGAACTCAATCACCAGGAAAATTAATTTAATATTGAAGGATAGAAGTCCAACATTTAGAAAAATTCTAACTGATTAGTTGTGATTTTCCTGTCTTGACTAAAGAACAATGCCCTGATCTAAACTAAATTATTACAACAGAGCAAAGGCAGGCTTACAGTTCTTGGTGAGTCCTTCTGTGTATTCACTGCACAGTACAACTGTTAACTGTAACTGGCTGTTAACTGACAGCTGTAACTGCCAGTTAACTGACAACTGTCTTCAGCAGGCTCTTTTATAGACTAGCTTAACTGTCACAATGTGATACAAAAGGTATACCTTGAGTATACGTGAGTTGGCTGCTGACTTAGTACAGTAAAACTGATATAATAAAGAGTTAACATTCTTTATGCTGTATTTTCCTCTATTTTTTCTATGGGAATGAGGTTACTTTATTATTTGTTTTTTGCATTCCTTCTTGTTTATGCAGAAGCTCCATGACTCTAAGACCTAGAAGATAGCTTGTTTTGCACATTTCTTTATGTTTTCAGGTAACCACAGGAACTAGCAAGCTTACTTGGAGCATTCCTGGGCATCCAGCCAATGCTTTTGTTTTGTTTCAACATAATCTTTGCTAATCCTGTGTGTGTCAATACACATAGCCTTTAAAAGATGGGACTTTTGTTCAATCAGACAGAAACCTCACTTGTGGAGTGGATGCACTGCCTAGGAACTTTTCCGATAGAAACTCCTGCCTGGCTGAAAGGAGGCTTCCCAGTCAAAGTGTTGGCAAGGATGAAGCTTTTAACTTTATTGGTGATGTATTAATTCTGTTATTTTTTGATATGTTATAATGAATTGTTTTATTTAAATTATGCTATGTTGTTTTATATGTATTTCTAATTTTACTGTAATAAAGTGATTATTGTCTGACTTTTTTGTCTTAATTATTTCTTATCCTGCTAAAATTAAACTCATTAGGCAATACACACAACTGTTGCAGTTCTAATTTTCATTTCATATTTTGAAAATCAACCAACAGCTATTTACTAAAGTTCCTTCCTTTCTTTCAGCCTCTGACAGTAACACAAAGCAACTGTCAACATGCTGATGACATCATCTACAGATCAGCTGATCCTGAGACAGTCTGCATTTAGAATCTTCTTCACAAATATGTGTAGATAGAAATGTAAATGAACACTGTGCAAGTCTTTAAAACATTCTGTACAGATTATAATCATCACATAAGAACTTATTTACATTATCACAGCTGATCATGCTGACATATAATACACAGGATAATCTGAAATTATGCACAAAACCTCAGTCAGACATGCTAGCACAAATGACAGTCTCTAATTTCTTCACAGAGGTAAATCTGCATTATTTTAGAGGTGTGTTGCCATTCTGAGAACTGGATCACCAATGTTTTAGAATGTATACTGAATATTTTAGCAGGGATTCTAGGAAGAATTTCAGCATTTTCTGGATCTATAGGCAACTTCTTGGAGGTAGAGAGTAATCTGCAAGAGTGTCATAGGCTGTTTATTTAACTAACTTCCTAAGGATATACAACATTATACAGGGAATCTCATAACATAAGGTTAGCAATACTGGGTACATGTGTATATGGTATGCAGATTGTAATGGTGGCAAGGTAACCCCTGATATCAGGGCTACATGCCCCTGAATGTGCCTGTCACTACTTTGTTTCATAGGTTCATAGGTTCATAGGTTCATACTAGGCTATCTGCCCTAGGGCATTTATAAGCCTAGCCAGAATGTGTTTGGCTTTCGCCACCCATTTTAAATTTATTTTGCTATGCCCTTTTTCGAGGTTAGTATACTGTGCCTCTGTCTAACAGTGACACAGAAGTGATACCCGGGGTAAACCTACGATCTCCCATCCACTCATCAAGATTCCTCTTGAAGAGAGTCAATGAGGGACTCTGCCTAACCTGGACTGGGATTTTATTCCAGAGTGAAGGGAGCCTCTGGGTTATGAATCTGTCCCTCCAGCATGTCCTATTTATTTCAGTGCTGAGGTTCAAGTCTCTCGAGCGCGTAGCTCGATGGGATTTGGATTTTCTGAGGTGCAGCATGTCCGTTAATTCCGGGTTGGACATGGCTTTATATGTCAGGCACAGATCGCCTCTGAACAGGCGGTATGCCACTGAGTAGAGCTGGAGTTTCTTTAACCGGGCAGCATATGGCGTCTGTTTGAGCCCTTTGATCCTCTTGGTGAGGTACTTTTGGGGTCTTTCCAGTTGCTGCAGGTGTCTGGTAAGGTACATCCCAAAGGGGCATTGTACTCAATTATGGGCCTGATGAGGGATGAGTAAAGAGGCACGATGACCTCCCTGATCTAGATGTGAATCCCTTCATGATTAGGTGGGCTATATAAAATGTTTTTCTAACCACTTTGGCCACGTGGTTGTCAAATGAGAGATTGCTATCAACTTGGGTCCCCAGGTCCCTAATTACTTCTTCTGTACTTAATGGATTTCCACCTATGTGGTAATTTGTGGGCACTTTGTTTTGCCAAAGGGATGACTATACACTTTTGGCATTTAGCTTGAGGCCATGGCTCTGGCACCAGTTGTCTGTTTCTATGAGGCCCTTTTGGAGGATGCTTGTGTCGGCTGAAGAGTCGATTATGGCGCCCAGTTTGCAGTCATCTGCGAACTTGGTCAGCCACAGTCCTTCCGTGTTAGCCTGTACCTCCGAGAAATATATACCAAACAAGAGAGGTCCCAGGACTGAGCCTTGTGGGACACCACTTGTAACTGGTTTGGAGTCTGACATGGCTCCAGCAATTCTAACCATGTGGGTTCTGTCCTTGAGCCAGTTTGCAATCCATCTAGTGACATAGGGGTTTATATTTAAGCTGGTGAGCTTATCTATAATGCCAGAGTGGGGTATTGTATCGAAGGCTTTTGCGAGGTCCAGGTAGGCTATGTGGATCACCTTCTCCTCGTCAATGGCCTTGGTGACTGTTTCAAAGAAATCAACCAGGTTTAAGAGGCAGGATCTGCCCTTAACAAAGCCGAACTGGGTAGGATCCAGTGTCTGTAGGTCCCCAATATTTTTATTTATGAGGTCCATGATGATCCTTTCCATAGCTTTGCAGACAAAGCTAGTCAGGCTTATGGGGTGATAGTTTCCAGGATCCATTGAGGCACCACCTTTATGGAGAGGGACCACTGTTGCTGTACGCCACTCTTTGGGCACATATCCTGTAGTAAGGCTGAGATTGAACAGTAGTTTTATGTTTGGGTTTAGCTCTTCTTGGAGTTCATGTAGGCGCAGCCCGGGACACTGTCTGGTCCCATTGATGCTGTGTTTTTTGCTTTGGAGAGGGCGGCTCTTACCTGAGCATCTGAGATGTCAGGGGGGTAGCACTCTGCTGGGATAGATATTTGCCCTTTTGGTGGGGAGGGGGGGAGTTTGCGCTGAACCTGTCAGCTAGGATGTTGGCAATGTCTGTGGGTTCAGTGTATTTTTTGCCATTTTGGACTAATTCTGAGCATATCTGGGAATTACCACCCAGGTTCCTAACATAACTAAAGAAAGCCTTGTGATTATCCTTAGTGTCCTGTGCAATTTTTCTCTTGAAGCTGGCCTTAGACAATTTTATGAGTGCCCGTAGTTTTTGCTAATACTGATCAGTGATGCCTTCCCTTTTTGGGATTTTGCTCTATCATTTAGTAGCTTCCTCCTTCTATTGTATAGTTTGTTTATGGCTGGGGTCCACCAGACAGGACATCTGCCTTTGGAGGATTGGGTCTTGGTTTTATTTGGGATCGCATGATCCATGCATTCCTGAAGGTGTTCATAGAATGCATTTATAAAGGATTCTGCAGTCTGGGCCATATATTCCACAGGCCCGGGGGCTTTGAAGGATTCCACCTCGGTTTTAAGGAGTGTGAAATTTGCTTTAGAGAAGTTTTTCACTGTGGTTTTCTGGGCAGGGGGTGGGGTCGGGATGTGAATATCCAATGAGATTAGTTTATGGTCTGATCTTACCAGTGAGGGATACACTTCTGGTCTGGAGCATAGAGTCCCCATGTTGGTGATGATCAGGTCCAGTATGTTTTCCCCTCTTGTGGGAGTGGTAACAAGTTGTTCCATAGCATTTGAGTTTATAAATTCTAGGAACCTTTGGGCTAGGGTGTTGGAGCTAGAGTAATGCTCCCAGTCTATGT
This sequence comes from Protopterus annectens, assembly GCF_019279795.1. Taxonomy (NCBI): domain Eukaryota; kingdom Metazoa; phylum Chordata; order Ceratodontiformes; family Protopteridae; genus Protopterus; species Protopterus annectens. The sequence goes on from NC_056748.1 coordinate 32,248,574, forward strand.
TTGGGTAGTTGAAGTCGCCCAATATAATGGTGTTTGGAGAGACCTTCATATTTTCCAGGGTTCTCAGGAAGGCCGAGTCGGGTTCCTGGGTTTGGGAGGGTGGTCTGTAGCAGGCTATAAACTGGAAGGCAGTTTAACCCACTGTTAGTTGCACATGGATAGTCTCTGATGCTTCGTGCTTTGCCACCAACCTGGAGGTGTGGGTATCTTTGATGAATATCGATACTCCCCCTCCTTTTGTGGTTCGGTCCAAGTTTTGGGGCCGAAAAGTATGGTATGAGGTATAACCTGGTAGTGCTGGGGTGCTCTCGGGAGCCCTGAACCAGGTTTCTGTTACTGCACAGATATTGATGTTCTCCATGCTAAGGAGAGTTTCGAGTGCATGCATCTTGAGGTTTAGACTTCTGGCGTTGAGTAGCATTACTCTTAGTTTCTTATCCCTTGTGATACCTATGGATGTGGGTTTGTCTTTTGAGCCTTGCCTAAAAAAGGCATTATGGGGGTAGCAAGAGCCTTTGCCAATATCCGAAAGCCCAGGGGTGACAGGTGCAAGCCGTCCCTAGCGAAGCATCGTGGCTTGTCGAGCATATCATCCCAAGCTGACAGGCATTGGATCCCCTTTGAATGACACCAGTACTTAAGCCAGTTGTTGAAATTGATCATCTTGCCTTCATATTGTGGCATCATTCTTGGTGAGGGTAAGATGCTACTCAAGGTCGGGGTCATACCGGCCTGGGCTACATGCTCAGAGAGCTCCTTTATGTCTCTTTTCATGTAGTCCAGGGAGGTACGTCTCAGGTCATTCACACCAGCATGGACAATGACTGAGTCATATTTGTACTTGCCTTGGAGTGACCTGAGTGCTTGTGTTATGTGGCGGATCCTAGCGCCCAACAGGCTGCTCACCGTGACCCTCTCCTTGTTCAGCCTGGTGAGCGGGACGTCAGTGTGTCTGACGATAGAGTCACCTATTACAAGTGTATCAGGTGTGTTGTTTAGTCTTAAGGGCTGTGACTGTTCAGCACACTGGCTTTGTAAGATATGTGTTGCACGTGTTTTGTTTTGGGGTAGCGGTTGCTTGGGTGTCTGCTTTGGAGGTCTCTGCTGCTTAGGCAGATCTTTATTTAGAGCCTCCGAGTATGTTTTTGTGTGATTATGTGTTTGGTTTGCTGTTGTGGTAGGTCTATGTGAGACTGGAATTGTAGTGAGTGTGGTTTCCTTCTCCTGACTGGTTATGCCAGTACTGAGTTGAGAGAGCTTAGCCTCCAGTTTGGGTGAAGTTATTGCCTGTATAATCTATATGGTGGCCTACACAGTTCAGTAAATCATACTTATTGCTTCACATATGTATTTTGTTCTACTGTATTAGGGTAAATCTGTGTCACGGGTGTTTTTGTAGGTGTCTCCTACTGTTTTCAGCAAGGATGACTACTCTACCCTACCCTATACATGCTTGTTAGTCCTAACACAACTCTGAGACCAGTAGGGAGTGCATGTGCCAGCTACTGCTGTTATATTTTCCTGTATCTGTTTCAATAACTACATTATGACATACACCTGTACCTATCCTCTTATCTACAGTGTAGTATACCTACATTATTTATTTGTCTATAGCTGTCACCTACCTCTCCCTGCAATATACAGTCTACAGCTCTGCCTCTGTGCCTTTTGTTCATAGCTGTGAGGATTGCTCAGGAGATGAGGTGGACAATAGAATCTGAACAATTTCAACTCTACTGAAAATAATGTGCTGCTACAGGCACTCAGGACCAATAGTGTGGATAGGGTGGGGTGACACGGGAAACTGCCCTAGGTAGAAAGTGTTTAGGGGGCATGATCAGCTAATCCTAATCTCTAATGCAGTACTGTTTTTCAAAAAAATGGTATTGCATTTGCGGTCAAGCCTGAGAGATGTAGTGGTCCAGGTGTGGTCTAAACTGCCACAACTGCTGCAACAGGTTAGTATCACTTCCAGCCAAATTCTGTACAGCAGTACTGCATATACAGACAGTAGCTGACCACAGTATATGTTATTTGTGTTTTGTTACAGGACCATCAGGTATCCAACCACATCAGGATGATATCACAGCTGGGTTAGGACTGTGCAGTATATCTTGCATGGATACTTTTAGATTACATGACACAGGACAGAGTTCTATCACAGGTACCTATGCTCACTCTGGTGTGTCTTCTTTATGTATTTAAATGACACAATACTACTACTACTACTACAGTGTGACACAATAGTACTACTACAGTGTGACACAATACTACTACTACAGTGTGACACAATAGTACTACTACGGTGATATATTTAGTGGCTGGGGCATCATAACAAGCTGATACTGGCATCCATGCTGAGGCTGACAATGATACTGAGGTACATATATTTAAGTCACAGCCAGATGACACAGTGGACATCTACCCACATTATGTGGTGAAGGTGTGACCATATTTACAGACAAAACAGTGGCCATACAGTCGGAGCACTTACCATACTTAGCTGAGAGGTGGTCTCCCATGACAGACAGCCCATCATTGATCCCCCTGCAGCTGTAGCAGCAGATGAGTGCACTATATCTGTTGTGAATACACCCACCATGGTGCAGCCTTACATGCAAGTCTGCACCATGATGGGTGTACTCACATCAGATATAGTGCATTCATCTGCTGCTACAGATGCAGGGGGGATCAATGATGGGGCTGTCTGTCATGGGAGACCTGAGGTCTGTGTGGTGCTACCTCTCTGTGGAAGAAGTTTCCCTTTCCACCCCTGTGTGGAGGACTGTCAGTGATACACACTGCTTCCATGTCCACCTCTGTGTGGAGGACTGCCAGTGGCACACACTGCTTCCTTGTCCACCTCTGTGTGAAGACTTGTCAGTGGCACACACTGTTTCCCTGTCCACCTCTGTGTGGAGGACTGCCAGTGGCACACACCGCTTCCCTGTTCATCTCTGTGTGGAGGACTCCCAGTGGCACACACTGCTTCCCTGTCCACCATCATGTGGAGGGCTGCCAGTGGCACACACTGCTTCAATGTTCACCTCTGTGTGGAGGACTACCAGTGGCACACACTGCTTACCTGTCCATATCTGTGTGGAAGACTGCCAGCGACATACACTGCTTCCTTGTCCACCTATGTGTGGAGGACTGCCCATGCCACCATCATTGCCCTGTCTGATAATGTTGTCAAAGGGCAGAGTAGGGCATGTACCTGGGGAGGCCACATAGGGAGCCATTGCACAGTCCATGTTCTTTACTTGCCTCTAGAAGTACACAATACTTTGCTATCCTTTATGGATTGAGATTACATTCGCCCTCCATTGCAACAGTGAACTCCAGCTAGGTCATTGTCATGCAGTACCACACCAACAAAGGACCCTAAGTCCTAGTGCAATAAGCCTGTGGAATGGTCGTCAGGTCATGTTAAAGTAGTGGCAGCTCATGACATCACAGGTGGAAGTAGTTTATAACACAGAGTATCGGTCACCTCAAGACTCCATCTGTGCTTGCTATGATATTATCTTGACACAGAGTGTGCAGGTTTACATCCATGAGTCTTTGCAACATTAACCATCTGTTCAGATAATATCAACTATGAGCTGTTCCAACGTCACTCTTCAATGGTTCAAGTAAGAATATGAGATACATAGCGAGGCCAGACCAAGGACAAACCAGCACAAACTGATACTGACACTGCATGCATCATGTTTGTTCAGTGTGACACCATATTATCACTGTGTACTTGTTAAGACTCATAGTTATGTACTAGATGCCCCACTTTTCCATGCATTGTGCTTCATTGTGTTCCTTTGTGTGTGTATGGGGGGGATGTTATGCAGATATTAGTGGAAGCCATTTGACCTCACTTTTGTCAGACAATGGTGTTTCTGCTCCACCACTGCTGGCCACATGTGTTCGTGTGTGTGTGTGATACCCTTGAGCTATCCCACCTGTTTCCTCTGCAACATATTATGAAGCATGCATCAAGTTTATGAAATCATGCAGGCTGAGTCATGGTCGTACTAAGATTCCCGACAAAACATATCAAGGCAGCAGAAATGAGCCTTAAGCAGGGCAAATGCATGTTGTATTGAATTTCATCCATTTTTTGTGGGTTCTGTTTGACATGATAAGCCAGTGCTGAACAGGGTATCCAGTATTACAGGCAGCAAAAGACCAACATTTGGGGGTTACTACATATGGGGGTTACTACATTTAGACACATTATATATGTATCTGTATCGCTCAATGTTAGCCATAATGCCTGCACTTACTAAGCAGATGGCTCTGCGGAATTTCAGTATACCAGACATAATGATATGTGATATATATGTGAATCATGTCAATTGCCTGGATGCTGTGTGGGTAGGTCAGTCATGGTCACACACCACTTGGCCATTTAAAGAAATGTAAGCCTTTCCTGTTAACAATCCTTTTGAATATGGAGCAGGTGGGCTCTTTATCGGTGTGAGTGTTGAATCTATGTCACCTATTAACTCAGGGATGGGGGTGATGCTGTAGAAGGTATGGGTGGTTCTAGCTCTGTCCTGTGATATATATTCCCATTCAGATATAGAAGTATTAATGGAAGAAACGTCTTGAGCACTCTGGAGATGGAGGCCTGTGAAATACCTAGTGTGTGTGTGTGTATGTGTGTGTGTGTGTGTGTGTGTGTGTGTGTGTGTGTGTGTGTGTGTGTGTGTGTGTGTGTGTGTGTGTGTGTGTGTGTGTGTGTGTGTGTGTGTGTGTAAGTACATGTCTACGATGAACCCATCAAATGTCCTGATCCACTCTAAGGCCATAAATATTCTCCTAATCAGAGAATGGCTACTGAGCCGAGGCGCTATGATATATTAAATTTTCAAAACTGGGACTTGTTCTTCCTCTCTTTTTTTGGTGGTATATTTATTTATTTATTTTCTTTCCGTGGTGTATATTAATGGCACTCCACTCTCTGGCAGTAATGTTTCTGTAGGTGACAGATGCCACCTCGCTCATTTAGCCATAGCATTGATAATTAATGTATGCAGCTACACAACCAGTGCTACTACTTCTATCATTCTGGCTGTCTAAAACTCCAATAATTTTGGTATGCTTTACCCTTTTATAGTCAGGTGCACAGTGTGACACAATTTCCCCCACATACAACTATGACTCTTGACTGTGCTCACCTCACATATACTTGCACATCATCAGGATCTCATTTCCCTACCTGATTTCATTTGTGTGTCATTATGTAGTCATTTGCATATTTCTTTTTCCATGCATTTGTACTCTTTGTATTGTAACACAACACTAGATTATGAATTGCTACCAGTCTGAGCCTGGTTGCATGTGGCTATTTGCAGCAGAAATATACATGGATCTAGTTTACATTATCAAATTTGAAAACATCCAACTTCATATGGCCAAAACCATATGATCAACATTTTAAAAAATAGAAAAGCAAACTTTCAGCAAATACAGAGTTTTTGCAGCGGGGCAAGCCTCCCTATACCTCCATACCCCCTGCTAATTATATATATATATATATATATATATATATATATATATATATATATATGTATATATATATATATATATATACCAACTCCGATCACATTACAGTTGGGAAAAGGGCAAATTTCCTGATCCCCACTGCACTGCTATCTCAGAACAAACAGTTTAATTTTATAAAACATTGATTATATGGTCTTAACTATATGAGGCTCGACATTTTAAAAAAAAATTGACAATGTAAACTAGACCCATGTACACTGGGTACCATAAAACGTCTGTAAGAATCCTGGTCTTAAAGTGATAAAGGACAATGCTACTGCATACATCAACAATATATTATGGAAGTATGCTTTTAGACATCAGTTAGAGGAGGGAGGAAGGAGAACTGTTACTGAATAGTGTGAAAGTTTCTATAAAGCTACTAATATTTTTAGAAAAAGAAACAGTTCAAATAAGAAGCTCTAACAGATTTCCGTGAAATCTCATACAGACAGTGGGTGGAATTTATGGTCATGCTCACAGCAGCATAACTCAGATAAGGTAAGCAGTGCTTGTCTGAATTAGGGTCTACTTCACCCTGTCGATGGCCAACAATATCGAAGCTGATATTGTCGGCACCAAAATGTCGAGAGCGAAAGTCATTGCGCGTGTAAATGGAAATCTCCTTAAGGGGAGATGTCCATTTACATTTAAGTAGCGGGGGGTGTGGGGGGTGCAGGGGGGCTTCCCCCCCCTGCATAGAGCAATTTGGGTTGGGTTTGGGTGTTTTTTTTTTTGTGTGTGTGTTCGATGTTCGGGGGTTTCGACATTTTTGTGTCGATTATTATGTTGTCGACAGTTTGAGTTTTCGACAGCGTAATATAAACGCCTGAATTAATATGATTCCTGGCTCTGCACAATCTGCAAAGCACTGAATTACATGACCAGATAATTTGCATAAGTTACAGTTGTTCAGTTGATCACCCTGTAAGTGGCATCACAGCCATACCTAGGTTAGCTGGTGCCCTGTGCAGTTCTACAAAGTGACTCCCCTTTGACTCAAAGTTGAGGAACAAAAACATCCTGTTACTGTAGCAAATTTCTTCCTACAACTGTGTAACACATATCGTGTCACAGGCACTGAGCTTCTGCCATCACCATGAATGCAGTATTAGCTTTCATTTATGAATCCATAATATCCTCACAGCTTCATTAAGAAATGTTGACATTGCACACAAGCACTATTGCGCCTTTTGTCCCATCCTGGTTACAGCTATGAGTAACACAGTTATCCAAAAAGAAACATATGGGTCCCCCTCCCAATCCTAGATGCACACTGACAGCCACAAAGACATCCATCTGTGTACACATAATGACATATGCACACAGCAACAAGCAAACACATGCACGCATGTATGCACGCACACATACACACACACACACACTCACACACACACACACACACACACACACACACACACACACACACACACACACACACACACACACCTTACCTGGACTTGCGATCTGAGAAGGGTGAAGTTAGTGCACTTTACCCTGCTTAGATCCTGCCACAGGAATATACCAGTGCAGTGCAGCTAATTCCCATGTACATATGCATTTTGTGCGTTGCTCTGTATTGATCTAGTATGCAATGATTGATGTACAGGGAACTTCTGTGTGCTTTAAAACAGTATTTTGCTATCAAGGGGGTTATTTATTTAATTGTTTACTTGCTTGTGTAAACTGGGTAGGCACACTGGTCTGAGTGTTCTAAAACAGTGTTTATATATCAACAGATTTTATTTATTTGCTTGCATTTGTTAACTGAGTTGGTGAGCTGGTCCGAGGACCTGTGCCAAAAAGTAAAGACATAATGATTATATACTTTCCTATTTACATTTCAGGCACATTCACAGTCTCCATTTTACATAGATTTCAATAAAATAAGCTAAAGATGTTATACAAGTTACAGAAACAATTTAACAATTTAGATATAGCATAGTGCATACATTTTCTAATAATAAGTATACAATTACTCAAAAGCAAATTAATTAGAGTAGGGAAGCAATAATGGAACACAGTTCAGCTAATTTATCCTAAGAAAGAATATATTTTATGGGAATGAACATAACATGTTTAATTCTTGTTACAGTGATATGGGAGGGAATTGTTTAAATATTATTAATATATATTATGAGAAAACCAAAAATGTTACCTAAGCATAATGGCTTATATGCAGGCATTTGTACAGTATTTTATAGATGTGCATAAACTCAGTTTTAAAATACTAAATACTTCATCTGATATGGAAGGTCATGCCCTCTTTTCTGAATGTACAATAACAAAACATTATTTTTACACTTGTTTCAGTTTTGCACAATTTACCCAGTACAAATATTTCTAGGTAATATGCAAAGTTATATAATATCTTACCAGTCTGATAAATATATTACTGCAGATCTTAATGTACATTTAGACAACATTGTTAGAAAGTCAAATGAGAATAAGATGAGGGATTTATTTTGATATTGCGTAATGTAATTGATGTAAGAAAACTTACATATCCAGGTGAGAAAGCTTGAGCACATTAAGTCCTTAAGTATAACAATCCATCTGGAACTGATTATGTTTTCATCTCTTCATATTTTGCTGATGAACTGGGACAAATATAGGTCTCCCTAAGATCTAAGATCAATTTCACATCATTCTCACATACTGTAGCAGACAGTGCAGTAGCCGTCTCCTAAGTGTCCAGAGTTCATTTAAAAGCTTTGTGTAGCTATTACATAAAATGTAAACAAAAATAGTTGAATTCCTGGAAAAAATAAAGGAGTGACTGCTTTGTTTTCAAGAGCACAGTATGTATTTTATTTTTTTTTTATTTTATTACAGTTAATTCATAGATTCAGAGCTAATCAATAAACTAGGTAAGAACTGCTACTACAACAACTTGCTTCACTGGAAATTTTGTATTTATTTATTTATTAGTTTTGACATTTGTTGCCGGGTTAGTCTGTCTGGGCAAAAAGCCTTTTTCAGCAGAGACCCGAGGAAAAAAACTCCAGTTTCATAAGTAAAAAGATACAAACATAGTAAAATTAAAATATGAAAGTAATAGCATACAACTGCATACAGAAATTTAACTAGAACTTCTTTTTAGATAAAGAGTAACATTTCTTCAAGACAGAAAGTTTGTAGTTTAGCCTAATAGTTAGGAGTTATGGGAGGGTTTAAAGAGAGGTAGGTAACAGATAGAAAGGATGAGTTTGGAGGGAGAAAGTTAGTAGGGATAAAGCGAAAGATTTGGGGAAGGAGAGGTTAGGTGTGGACAGAGGGAAGGATAGGTTAAGTCAGGTCAGGATAAGAGCAGGTCCGTGACTTTAGCAGATAGTCTTTTAAAGTTTTTTTGAAGCAGTTAGTGTTAGGAATAGTTCTTAAAGATGGGGCAGTTTATTCCATGCATTAGCAGCAGAGTAATTGTAGAAAAGTTTACCTACGTTTTTTGGAATTGTAGATTTCCAGGAGGTGTTGTTCAGAGCTTTGGGGCATATGATTTGGATAATAGAGAGAGATGAGAGAGGAGGACAGGAGGAGGGTTTGTTTAGGATGGAGTGAGTCAAGTGTAACTGAGGAAGAATGAGTTGCTGGTGGAATTCTAGCCACTGTATGTTTTTTAAGGTAGTGGTGCAAGCGATATGGTAGGTTTGCAACAAATTTTGCAATTTTATTCTATGCGATTTTAAGCTTAGACATAAGATTGGATTGTAGGTTAGTAAGGATTGGGGTGGCATATAAAAGGGTGGGTAGTAAGTAAGCTTGTGCAAGAGATATTTTAGATTAATTTGTAAGGAAATGTTTTTGTTCCGACAGACCAAGCCTAGTTTTGATGAAACTTTTTGATGCACTGTTGGATGTGGAGATCGAATTTTAGTTGGTTATCTATTATTACTCCTAGAAGTTTGTATGTGGTTCTACTGTGATGGTTGTGTTATTGAGGGAGGTGTCCATGAAGGCAGATTTGTGCTGTTGAAGAGATTTGGGGAGAAAGAGAAGGAATTTAGTTTTCTTAGGGTTGAGTAGGAAATGGTTGGTTGTTAGCTGTTGCTTGACTGAGTGGAGATATTCTTGGGTAAAGGTGAGTAGGGGGGAAAGATTGTCAAAGCAGGAAATTATTGCAGAGTTGTATTAAAGAGGAGTGAGGACAGGAAAGTGTGGAGGTTTTAGTAAAAATATTAAATAATAGGGTTCCAAGAATGGTGCCTTGGGGAACACAGGTTTGGACTGGGAGGAAGGGGGAAAAGGCAGAGAGCCATTTTACAGACTGAAGACCACTGGAGAGGTAGCTAGTGAACCAGCAAAGAGCTGAGTTTGAGAGATTGAGGCTACATAGTTTAGACAGAAGCAGATTATGAGAAACAGTGTCAAAGGCCTTTGAGAGTTCTAGGAATAGACAAGAGACTAATGTATCATTGTCACAAGATCTGGGGATAGTCTGTGTGAAAGATATAAGGGCTGCAGATTTACTGTGTTTAGGGTGAAAGCCATGTTGAGTAGGGGTTAGGAGATTTTCTTTTAGAAAATAATCAAGAATCTTTGATAGAGGTGACAGAATAGCTATAGATCTGAAATTAGAAGGGTCAGTAGAGTTTTTACCTTTGTGTAAGGGTATAACCTAGAATTTCTTCCAGATGTCAGGGACTGTACTTTCTTGGCAGGATCTATTGATTAGTATGGAGATGGGGTATGTGATAGATTTTGCAACCAATCTGAGGAAAAGAGGAGGTACGTAATCTGAAGATGGGGAGCCTGTTTTGAGTTTGCTGAGAAGTGATGTGATATAAGCGGTGGGACAGGCTTTAGAGAAAAGGAGGTTGAGTGGATGGATGGAGGGGGAGAAGTAGTGGGGTAGATACTATTGTCTTTTTTGGTTAAGTTGTGAATGGTGTCAATAAAGAAGGAGATGAGAGGGATGGTGGTGTCCATGCCAGAGTTGTTAGGGTAGTGGCTGGGTGTAGAATGGCTACCTGGATGTAGTAGCTTGTTGACTGTATTCTAGAATTTTTGGGGGTTGGAGTGGGGGTTATTTTGTGGTGTTAGGTAGAAGATATTTTTGTCGAGGTTGGCCTGTTTTTTAGTTAAATTATGGAGTTCCCTATAGTTTTGAAGGTGGGAAGGGGATTTTTTTTTCAGTTTTTCCAGGCATTATCTCTCTTGTACATGAGTGAGTGAGTGGATTGTGTTAACCAGGGAACATAACTGGATTCCATTCTAATTTTCCTGATAGAAGCCAGGGAGTTTAGAGTGTTTAGAAAGATGGAATTAATTTCTATGTCAGGTTCTTCAATTGACAGATCATGGAGAAAGAACCAGTTAATTGAGGACAGCATATGGTTAAAGATGTCTAGGTTGAAATTCAAACATTTGCGACAGTCTTTGTATTGGCAAGATTTGCAGATTTGGAGGGAATGTCCCTGAATATGGGTGGAAAGGTGGTCACTTAGGGTATCGGGCAGTGTGGTGGGGTACTGATATAGGTTAGGATTGAAGGTGAGGGTCTAGTCAAGAGTAGTGGTAGTATTATTATCTTTGCTTAGACATGTGGGGACAGTGATTAGTTGGGAGAAGCCATAGAGGATAATGTTGGTGTTTGGAGAATCTGAGGTTTAGTGAGCTCTAGTCTATGTTAACATCATCAAGTATTATAGTTTCATAGGAAGTAGTTTATGGGCTCCATGGGAGGAGGAGTTCTAGGGTAGGGATGTTATTTCCTGGAAGAATATAGATAGTAGCAATGACTTTCTTTTTATGGTTGTTCAATTTGCAGTCTTCTATGAAGACTTCATCGGGGTAGAAATTAGTGGGTGAGATTGATAAAGGGTAAAGGGAGAGTTGCTCTAAGTACAGTATAGCTGCACCTCCCATTTTTTCTTAAGTCTATCCAGGTTAATGATATTATAGCCAGGGGTCAGGATTTCACTGACAGATATGTGGGGTTTAAGCCAGGTTTCAGAGAAGGTAAGTATGTCAGGGTGTAGAAAGATATCCAAGAATGCTGTGGCCTTGTTCAGGATACTTTGAATGTTCAGGGATAGTATGGTTAGGTTGCTGGTATATGTGGAGGAGTAAGTCTGTCAAGGGGAAATGGGGGGAGAAGGAGAAGAGGGGGATGGGTAGGGTAAGAAGAGCTGGTAACTGGTCCTGGGTTGGGATATATATCACCTGAGAGAAGTAAATTTAGTTTCAAAAACACACTCCAAAATATGAAATTACTAAAATACTGGAACACAACACAGACAGTCCAACTGTGTAAAAATTTCCTTTAATTCTGGTACCTCGGCCTTCGCCTTCTCATGGAATACATTTATGATTCAAACAACACCCCTTTTATAACACATCCACAAAACATTTGCATAAATGATTGGTTCAATAAAACAATTAAATATTTTTTTTTTTTTTTTTTATGAAAGAGATAATGAGAGGAGCAGCAGGAATTAGGATAGACAATCAAGTAAAAGTCGGTAATATTTATGTGAAGCAAGTAAATAAAGAATAGGTAAAGATAGTTGAAAGAAGATGAGTCAGGTGAGTAACAGCATTTTAAGTAATTGGCAATACGTCAAAAACTACAGTTCAGATTAACTTTTCAAAGAGTGGGGCTCGTTAACAAAAAAATACCATACAAGTTAAGTAGCTGGATGAACTTCATCAAAAATACAGTTGAGGTAAAGTAGATTCTCTCCCAAAAAGTACAGTAAAGTACAAATTAACTTTACTGCTGAAGGAATTCAAAAGATTGCAGTTCAAGGAATAAATACCGTTCTAGTTATGTAGCTCTTCCCCGAAGCAGTTCTACATGAAAAGAATGCAGTTCATCTAAAGTATAATTAAGTTAGGTATTTAATCTCTGAAAAAAACAGTTAATTAGTTTGCTAAAATTCCAGTAAGCAGATAAAAATAAATGTTAAGTAGATGTGTTACTTACTAAACAGCAGTGAAACAAGCTAACAGGAAATGTGGAGGCTGTAAACTAATTGCACAATAGCCTGGTAATTCATAACACTATTCATCAGTCGCAAAAAGCAATTCACTTATCCTGATTTTCAGCAAAAGTTACACATAAAGCATAGACTAAAAAATGAGAAATTAGCAGGTCTAATATTTCTGGACAATAAAAAAAAACATTGAAAAGACTGATTTATATAAAATGGCTTACTTGGTGAGTACACTGAGCAGGTAAATAGTAGGGGATGATGAGCTTCTAGTTCTAAGTTTACTACTTATTGTGGTAAACTATGATAAGTATATATTTGTTGAAAAAATGTTATAAAAAGAACTGAGCAGTTATGACAAGAGCAGTATAAATGCTCACACCACAAATATATAAAAAAAATGTTATATTATTATGCTGAACACACCGGATGTTTTTCTGACATCTTTTTTTGGGTAAAGGACTTAGTATAATCCAGAAGATGTGTCTGAAGGAAAAATGTATTTCAGGCACATAAGATATTATTGATGCTTTTTGTAGTACTGTGTGCAAATTTATGACAAAGACCAGGTTTGAGATGCAGTTTCCATGGTGGGTGAACCCAATGTGGTCTCTCTCAGAGATAGGGTGATTTCTGCAACAAATGCTAAAGAAGTAAGATAGGTCAGAGGATAGCAAGTCACATAAATATAGAAGAAGCGTTTCCAACAAGTACCATAAGACTTACTAGTAGCAGAGGTTTTATTGCCTCCTTAAGAACATGAGGCACAGCCTCAGAGATAAGGTTCTTAAAACAATCAAACTGAATCAGCATCCAGGCAGTCAATATACATTTTAAAAATCAAACTACCCCAGTTTTGTGTGATTAGATCCAATCTGTTAGGAAGTTTGTAGTAATTGTCCTTGGCAAGTTCCAAACAGGAGAGCTACAGAATCCTGTCTAAGAAGAGAGTCACCACCATAGTCTTTGAAAAGTCCTTCTGTAACTTCAAAATTGCCAGTAGAAAGTGTGGAAATGGGAGCAGGACCACTTCTGTAACTGATATCGAAGCCTGCCTGCAAGAACTCCTGGTGTAAATTTCTCTAATTATTTGTCTTGAAAGAATAACAGACCTATATAAAAATGGAAAAAAGAAATTTGATCTGGTTGATGAGGAGGGAGACATTCCCATTGCCATCTGTATCCCTGATAAATCATTCTCATAACCTATTTGTTAAAGACTATATGTTGCCAAACAATAAATTAAAAGCCAGATTTGAGGGAAGAAATAAAGGCTTGCCAGGGTTTGAAGTGGGGGTAACATAAGTAGATAGTCAATCAAACTCGTTAGACTGTCCCCTATTCTTTTTAGAATCCCCTTGCATTGGCTTTTTTTATAAGTCTACTTGCCAGAAACTTGTTGTGTCTTCTTATTTTTTTTTTATAAAATGGAGGACAGATAGTTGTAAAACCCTTGACATACACAGATAAGAAAGGCCAAAAATGTAAAAACTCCATGAATCAGCTTCCCTCTCACACCACACTTTTAAGAACTCTTGTAGGAGAAGGTCCAAACACAACTTCTCTGTCTAAGGAAGAATTCAAAATTTCAGCTTTAACATTCTTAGGAAGGTTTTGTGTATGCACCCAAGCAAACCTTCCCAAAGCAGCTCTGGAAGAGCCATCAGATGACTCAGAAGCACACTTAAAAGTATGTTTAGTCACCTGAGAGACAGAAGCAATAAGATTACACAAAGATGATTATTTTTCCTCAGGAAAGGGAAAAGAAGAAATACTGTTCCTAATGTTCTCTAAAGAATCAAGCATAAACTTTAACATGGCCACTTGAGAGTTAAGAATTCTAAAAATAAGTGTTGCAGAAGAATACAATTTCCCAAATCCTTCAAAGGCTTTACCATCCTTATAGGGGTGGAGGGATTAGCATTTGCCAAATTTCTAGCATCATCAGAATTTACCAAAGAAATCACTGCGGGTTCAGATCTGGGATAAATCTATCTGCTTTCTTAGTGGCAGTAGGCTGGCTGTCAGGCAAGTTACAGGCTTTAATAAAAACATCTTTCAAAGCTGGAAGAACAGGAGGAATTGTGGTAGGTTCAGGAAATTTCAGTTGTAATAAATCATAATGTTTCTTTAAAGATAGTGGCCTATCATTATGTTCCCAATGAATCAACTGATTCATTCTGGATATGGTTTCAGTAAAAGAAAATCCTTCTAAGGGTTGTCAAAAGAAACACCCTCCTCAGAGTCAGAACCAGAAACCTGGGAATAGAAAACAGAAGTTGACCCCTCAAAATTATTTTTCTGCTCAATGTCCTGAAAATCCTTAGACAGGAAAAATTCATTTTTGTCTTACCAGTAACAACAAAATTGGGAGGGTCATGAGCTAGAACTAAAACTCTGAGCTAAGCCCAATATATCATTCCTGTTCAAAGTAATATACAGAAAAAGATAAAGGTCTAACATTCTGCATCCTTTTGACAGGGATTTTGATAGAAGTAGACTTACTTTTAACTTTAAATCCTCCTCAAGGGACAGTCATCTCCGTCAGGCTTAGCAAAGATATATTCTTGTACCTTCCTCTGAGATGGATAAGACTGATTCTCTCATACCTGCTAAGGACATTCCAAAATCCACAGAAGTTGTGCCTAACCTCCAGTCCATACTGACTGTGGGGACTACACAAGAGGTAGCCAAGAAAAAGACAAATGGTTTGAGGAAGCAGAACTGGCCACAGCTGTCACCCATCTGCAGCTGAGGCAAGGTTGTAGCCTACTGAAGGAGGAATGGGGCTGTTTGGATTTTTTTTTCTTTTTGGAGCTGGAAGAGGGATGAACTGAGGAATTGGTAGGTTGTTCTATGGTCAAGCCAAAAACGATGCCTGAATCCTGGGGAAGACTGACAGCAGTAGTTGCTGAAACATAAGTATTGCAAAAGCAGATTTTCTACTAAAATCACAGTGAAAAGAACTTTAAACATTTATTGTAGCCCCCTAACACAATTTAACACAAGTGTTAGTTGAAAAACAAAGACTGACTTAGTTTTAACAAATGTTCCCCAGAAAAGTAAAAAAATCACACTTACAGCAAAAAGTGACAAGAAGTTACATGACAGTCCATAAACACTGTTCCTATCTTAAAATATATACTTTTGCTGGGAAAAAATGTCATAAAAATAAAATGTGGAAGTTTTCTTCCCCTAAGGGAACTTATCTACCCAACAATGGTGAACTGCTAGCTGACTCTCAATCCTTGAAAGAATGCATGAGGAATGCTCTTAAGGGGCAGGAAAGCTCTCATGAGCTTGGCACCCAAACTGCTGTTTTTCTTCAGGCTTTGCTTGAACTGTTAATGATTTAGATGCATGGAAAGTGCCCTTAAGCTTTGGAAGCCATCCAGCTATTATATCCTCGGCAGGATATAACTCATATGGCTAAGGCTACTGCAGCAGTGCTCAACTGTTGAACACTAAGCACTCAAGACTGTCATTTCTTTTTTATAAACAGTTACAGTTCAACTCATGCCTGAATGCACACTTCTGACTTGGGGTCACTGATTTGTGTTTCCTGGTTGTTCAGTGTCTTTTTGACAGAACTGCATGTCCTCTGTGTTTAAGGCAATTTCCGTAGTCAGACTTGGTAATGGTTTAGAGACTGAGTCCAAATCAGTCCTCCTGATATAATGCTGTACAGCTGCTAAATGAATGCAGCTTAAAATACACTAAATCATAGTGACACCTTCAAGTGTTTTTGTATGATCATTCAAGTGTCACCATAAGGTATCTAATTTTGCATGTTCATATTTACTGCAAAATCATGTGGCATGAGTTTAAAACTTGCATGATGAACAACATAACTATTAGAAATACATGGCTATATAGAACAGGCAGAGGGATATTACATAACGATTGTATACAAATTCATAGAAATCTACATAATGCTAATCTTTCTGTAAGTAATTCCCCAACTAAGCAATATGAACAGAACTGCTTGGCCTTATTTGAAAGCTTATAAAATAGATGCTGTTGGCATTGTGTGTAACCTAAATATTTACTGATGTACACTAAGCTACCTAAAAGGCATTGCAAAACTTACCATTAGCTTGTTTATTGCAACACAAGAAAATGTATTTTAAGGCTTTAAACTGAATAAATGAGAGCACTTTAAAGATGAGTTTGTACTGAACAATTTTGATTTTTTAAACTTGCATGCATTTGCATGGTGAGATTTTCTTGGCTCCTGAGAAGTACAAATCGTTAATTCTATGTTTTTTTTTTCTCAAAAATGTGTTTATTCATTTTGTAAAACAATAATTTAACAATATAATAACAGATGCAAAAACAAACAAAAAACTATATACAGTATTCATAACGCAATACATGCAAAGGAAAACACTTAATATTTTTCTAATCAATTAAACAATTTCTTCCAAGTAATTAACTGGTGGGTTGTATTGTTTGGTCTCATTTTTACAGTAGCAATCTAATTGTTACAAGTAGACTTAGCTAAATAAACAAATTCAGATCTAAATAAAGGAGTAGACTCTGATTTCTAATTCTTTGTGACAGTTTTTCTTGCCATTGAAAGGACTGGCCACAATAAAATATTTGTCTTTTAGGAATGACTTCTGGAACAGGTACATTAAAAAGTATAAGAGAATCAGAGATTGTACAATTCTCATTCCATAAGCCTTTACAAAAATATCTAAATTCTTCCCAAAAAGAGGAAGTTATTTTATATCTGACAACCATATGAATCCAGTCAGCATCTAGTGATCTACATCTCCAACATCTTACTTCATCTTTATTATATTTTACTGCCATTTTATGAGGTGTTAGGAAGCATCTATGTATACATTTCCATGTATATCTTCACTAATACTGTAAAGATGTGGATCCTTTCACTGATTCTAAACATATTTTTTTTATCTTTTAATGTGAATTCTTGCTTGTTTCATTTTGTTGAGAAGTTCCAGAAGGAGATGTCTGTCTTGTTAAAATCATTCCTAAGAATTGTATAATATATATATATATATATATATATATATATATATATATATATATATATATATATATATATATATAAAGTGTTCCTAAAGGTACCATTGTTAATGACTGATATAACATTTAAAATGCTGTGTGTTCTTACTGTATGCCTCTAGTGATGTTACAATCTTATTATGTATGAACTCCTTGCACATTTGTATGTCTAGCCAATTACAGTTCTGTAAACTATATCTAGCAATCAGGTTGTCAGCAGAATTTATCGTATTAAGAGATAGGAAATTATTCCAATATAATAGATCACCTCTCTTAAACTCCATCATTTTCTTGATGTCAAAACAGATTAATCATTCATTAGTAAAAGCAATTGGGAAAATGGTAATTAATAAGTTTTTGATTGAATGGTTGGAAAATGAACCTTTTAAACATCAGCAGGATGTGATTTTATAAGAGAAGTGAAAACAACTTTCAGTTTCTCATTTAGTATGTATATGTTCAAGATCCATATAAAAATAGATCTATGTATCTGAATATATGGTTCAAGTTATTTCTTCCAAGTAATTAACTGGTGGGTTGTATTGTTTCGTTTCATTTTTACAGTAGCAATCTCATTGTTACAAGTAGACTTAGCTAAATAAACAAATTCAGATCTAAATAAAGGAGTAGACTCTGATTTCCAATTCTTTGTGACAGTTTTTTTTGCCATTGAAAGGACTGGCCACAATAAAATATTTGGCTTTTAGGAATGACTTCTGGAATAGGTACATTAAAAAGTATAAGAGAATCAGAGATTGTACAATTGTCATTCCATAAGCCTTTACAAAAATATCTAAATTCTTCCCAAAAAGAGGAAATTATTTTATATCTGACAACCATATGGATCCAATCAGCATCTAGTTATCTACATCTCCAACATCTTACTTCATCTGTCTTATATATTACTGCCATTTTATGAGGTGTTAGAAAGCATCTATGTAAAAATTTCCATGTATATCTTCACCAATACTGTAAAGATGTGGATCCTTTCACTGATTCTAAACATAGTTTTGTTTTATCTTTTATTGTGAATTCTTGCTTGTTTAATTTTGCAGAGTAGTTCCAGAAGGAGATGTCTGTCTTGTTAAAATCATTCCTAAGAATTTTATAAATTATATATATATATATATATATATATATATATATATATATATACATGGGTTCCATACACTAGATCGAATTTTCACTAATTTGAAACAGTGCATGGAATGCTCATTGCAGCGAAAGTGCACTTAATCGAAAGTGCACTTACACGAAGTTCAGTACAATGAACGGGTGTTGTACTGAACTTCTGTGCAGTACTCACGGACCTTAGGGTTAGGGCACGGGTCATAGTAAGGTGATAGCCCATAGGGCTATCCCCTTAGCATGAACCGTGCCCTAACCCTAAGGTCCGTGAAGACTGCAGCGCAGTGAAGGACATAGCAATGTCCTCCACTATGGTGCGATAGTCACAAACCTTAGGGTTAGGGCATGGGTTAGGGTAAGGGGATAGCTTTACTAACTATCCCCTTACCCTAACCCATGCCCTAATCCTAAGGTCCGTGACTAGTATACCATAGTGGAGGACATAGCTTGTTTTTTATGTCCTCCTTGCGGTGTTTTTGGTGAAGTGCACTTATGCAAAAGTTCACTTTCGTTAAAGTGAACTTTCGCAGAAGTGTGGCTTCCTATTACAAGTTTGAAGTAGTGAACTTTCGTTCTTGTAATAGGAATCCATATATATATATATATATATATATATATATATATATATATATATATATATAAAGTGTTCTTAAAGTTACCATTGTTAATGGCTGAAATAAAATCTAAAATGTTGTGTGTTCTTACTGTATGGCTTTAGTGATGTTGTAATCTTATTATGTATGAACTCCTTGCACATTTGTATGTCTAGCCAATTACAGTTCTGTAAACTATATCTAGCAATCAAGTTGTCAGCAGAATTTATCTTATTAAGAGATAGGAAATGATTCCAATATAATAGATCACCTCTTTTAAACTCCATCATTTCCTTGATGTCAAAACAGATTAAACATTCATTAATAAAAGCAATTGGGAAAATGGTAATTAATAAGTGTTTGATCAAATGGTTGGAAAATGAATCTTTTAAATATCAACAGGATGTGATTTTTTTTTTTTTTTTGAAAATCTTTTTATTTTATTATCTTATAGACAAGCAATACAAACCACAGAAGAACACTGTACAAACATCAACAAAAACTATAAGAGGAGTGAAAACAACCTTGTTTCTCATTTCGTATGTATATTTTCAAGATCCATATAAAAATAGTTCTATGTATTTGAATATACGGTTCAAGTTAATTATTATTGCTTAATATAAGCTTTCATGAATTAGCTTCCAATAAGATGTATAAGATGTATTATTCCATAATAATATTGTGTTAATAATGCCTATACCCCCTTCTTCTCACCTTGCAGTATGCCAGTGTAATGAAATTCTTGTTTTTTTTTTTTTTTTTTTTTTTTTTAGGGTACCAAAGAAACAATTTCTTTTTAATTTTTATAGGTGGGGGAAGTATTAACGCCTGACTAATAAATAGAATTTTGGGTAATTATATCATTTTGATCAAGGTTAGTCTATCATTAAATGCGAAAAACAGTCTATTCCAGTTATCTATTAAACCTATAATCAAATTTATTAGGTGCTGATGATTAGTCATGAGTGATTTTTTATAATTAGATTCAATAAAGACACCTAAATATTTGATGTGTGTTCCCTCCCACATGTAATATTTCTGTTGTAATTCAGTTTCATGGTAGCTTTCTTATTTATTAGAAATGTTTGAGTTTTATCATGACTAAATTTATTCCTGAGATATTTACAAAAGAATATAAGGTATTCAATAAATAATATATTGAATTCTCAATATCATCACAAGTTATTAATAAATCATCCACAAATAGTTGTATCTTAGGGGATAATTCATCCAAGATTTTATATCTCTTAAAATCCCCATTATTTCTAATGTAATTTGCAAGAGGTTCTATGGCAAAAGCAAAAATTAATGGAGAAAGGAGACAATTCTACTTTTTTTCCTCAGAGATCCACTGTCCTGATCACTTATGATCCATCACAAAACAACTAAATACTTCTGGTCATAGCCACTAAAGGCCATAATTCTGCTACCACTGTTTTAGGCATTCTGTACTCCTGGTCACATTCCAAAGCTAAAGTATGATGTATGTTTCCAACCCAAAATTAGGAAATAAACTAAATGACTAATGTTAGAAGACATAAGATTAAACCATAAAAATAAAAGTGATAAAGACAAGAACAGCATTGCAAGTTATTTTGCTAAATATCTGCACTACATGAATGCTGTACTATTACTAGCTGTTTGGTTATGTACCTGCCACAATAGTGCTTAGTTTTGTACCAGAAAGTGCTAACATTTAGCCATTTTCCAAGTATGAGGCTACTAGTCATATACCACATAAAGACACATAATTCAAGTTAATATGTTTAAACAAGCAACAAGGGTTTCAAGTGGTAACATTTTTAAATTCTGAGACTCGTGGGTGCATGTTCCAGAATACTGAGACAGAATGTGCAAAAACTGGGACTTACACATACTAAGTTTGACATCTCTGTGTCTCAGAATATTCTCTTATCTCTAAGGCATGGTGATCTCAGAGGTTGTAGAAATAAGTAGCAGATGGTGTGAGGGATGTAGCCCCTGAATTGGGGGGGGGGTGCTCCCTACAGAAAACAGTTTTAAAGGAGAACAGCAGCTGCCTACATTAGCCTAGTACAAAAAGTTTTGTACTTACCATAATGATTGAGATACATGAGCAGGTCCATTCTCATTAACCAGCAGGAATGAAACTATAGATTTTCAGTCAGCCTGGAATTTCAAATCTTTTTCAGGCTTGTAGCTCCTTCTTTTTACCCATAATGTTGTGCCACAATGCTGTACCAGCTAATTTCTTCTCCATATCTCTGATGTACAATTTAGAAGTAAAGCACAGCTGCAGCCAACAACACTTCAAAATAATTCATACCACAGTATCTACCATGAGGCAAGAGGGAAGGCATGTGGTATGTGTGTGTGTGTGTGTGTGTGTGTGTGTGTGTGTGTGTGTGTGTGTGTGTGTGTGTGTGTGTGTGTGTGTGTGTATTTCTGTGTGTGTTGACAAGATTAGAGCTGCTCATAAAGAGCTGCTCATAAAGGCCTATGATTATAAGCGCATTACTTTCGATCTGGTATGAGGAGGTCCATCCTTGTCAACAAATAGAGGACAGTCCTATGCTCATTCTCCTGAATGGTCATCATGAAAACATACCACAGGTGAACATGGCTCTAAAGGAATGCTGAGCTCTACAGATCACATCCACTTGTAGTGTCTTACAAAAGTATTCAGTGAGGCCCACATAGCAGCCACACTACAGAAACAAAGGATACCTTTTTGAAGAAGGCCTTACATTGCCTTAGAGCATTTGACATATACTATTAAAATTACTGGCAGGTTACCTGTAATACAAAAGGAGTAATTTACATCGCTATATGTTCAGGATGGCCAGGTTTTTATATAGGCATGACTACAAGAACACTAAGTAAAACAGAGAAGAAACACATATACACAATTAAGAATAAGGATGCAAATAATGCCTTATACAAGCACTCCATTGATTGTAAATTGTACAAAACGTTTGTCTTTGCAGTGTTTGAAGCAGTTAATGTAGACATGAGGAGTGGAAACTATAAGAACCAGGTTGAGAGAAAGGAGTGGCAGATGAGATTAGCAGCAGATCATCCACCTGGTCTGAATGACACAATTAAAATAAAATGCTTTTTAGATGATAGGACACTGAACATATAAGGCGATGTTTATTATGATGTAATTTATTTATTGGCAAATTATTTTATTAACCTGATTGCTTGATTGGCTGTCACATTTAGTTTTTAATGTTTTTAAAGAGTTTGAAAAGAATGAGTTTTTATTTCTGATGAAGTCTTTTGAGGAAAACGACTATTAAACTTTAACTATGCTAAAGAGTTTCAGAAGAAGTCTTCACAGCACATTCAGTGTTTTTTGTTTATTGAATACTGAACTCTAGAGATCACATCCACTTGTAGTGTCTTACAAAAGTATTCAGTGAGGCCAACATGGCAGCCACATTACAGCAACAAAGCATATCTTTTTGAAGAAGGCCAAATACATAGCCGTGGCTCTAGGTCAACGTACTGTAGGTAAAGAGTTTATTTGATTTTTCATCACTTGATGATAAGTTAGCCACCATCTATCCCAAGTGTTTGTTGGAAAATGCGACAAACAACTTTCTATATTTCCTTATTGATTTGGTTCTATTCTCAAAAACAATTAAGCTGTCTATGGACTTCTATACAGTATAACAAGTATTTCTATTTATTAGAACGGCAAGAAAAAAATGCAGTCAGATTAATTAAACAGTTAAGGTTTATTTCGGTAACTGCCATAGGCATCAATAAAGGATATGTTTGCACTGGTACTCTGTCCTTATGGTAGAGCTGTAGTTAGGTCATCTGACAGCCAGGGCAAACCCCAGTCCAAAGTTTAGGGGGAAAAAAAGTAAAAAAGCTCATTGCACTAAACGAAAAATAAACTCCATGTACTCTGCTCTGACATCTGACATATAATTATAAAAGAGTTTATGCAAAGCTATTTGGTACAGTTACTAAACACAGTAAGGTCTTAGTCGTCTGTGCTAAAGAAATATCGGCATTCATTAAAGAAGCTGTGACATCATCATCATCATCAACCCCCTTTTCCCCATTTTCTACATGGGGCTGGGCTGTCGTGTCAACTGTTTCCATCTCTCTTGATTCAATGCCACTCGCTTACAATCTTCTACAGCCATGCCTGACTGTTGTAGGTCTTCTCTCACACAATCAATCCATCCACTCCTTTGCTGGATGCTCTAGTTTCCTTTTGCATTCTTCCTGTCTGCCCCAATTCTTCTTCATCAGATTGTCTTCTGCCTTTCTGCATGTGTCTGAACCACCATAATCCAGTCTCTTTGACCTTCTCTGCAACTGGAGCTACTTAGGCTTCTGCTATTATGTCCTTATTTCTTCGTCTCTCACACAGTGTTCATCCAACCAGTCATCTGAGGCACTTCATCTCCATCACCTCTAGCTTCCTTCAAATGCTCTGCTTTACTGCCCAGTGTTTTGTACCATAAAGTAGTGTTTGTTGCACCACTGTTTTGTACTCCTTACTTTTCAGCTTCTTTGGCATTCTTCTGTCATACACTACCTCTGACACTCCATTCCAGGTGGCTGCAGTCCCTCTGATTCTAGCTTTGACCTCCTCATTCAGACTCCTCAACCACCCCTCCCAGAAACCTGAAGTTGTTAACTTGTTCCACTATTTTCCCTTCTATCTCAACTCTCAGCTTCTTCTGATTTCTCCAGTTTGCTGCAATTACAACGATCTTATCTGTACTCAGTTTCATCCCATGTGCCTTCGGTTTTGCATTCCACTCCCCTTCCCTTTGCTGAAGTTCTTGCTCAGAGTTTGCCTGTAATGCCACATTATCTACATACAGTGACTTTGTTGACCTATCCCCTCTGAGTTATTTGCTAATGTAATCCATCACTAGTATGAACAGCACTGGGCTGAGAGATGAAGGCTAATGCATACCCACTGCCACTGGGAGCCCATCTGTGAAACCGAACGCTCTTCTTACTTGAGTCATTGGATCTTTGTACATAGCTTACACTAATTCTACCAATGTTTCTTGAGCTTTGAACCACCACAGGACCACCCAAATCAGCTTTTTTGGGACCTTGTTGCATGCTTTACTTAAGTCAAAGAATGCCCACCTGGACTCTTTCCTCATCTCTAAATTCTTCAGAACTGTTTATCTTGCTGCTAACATCAGATCATTTGTGCTCCATTCTGATTTGAATCTGAACTGCTCATCTACTCTCTTACTTTCTATTACTCTGCGTATTTATTTATCCATCACCATCTGCAGAAGTTTCATGCAGTGTGACAGGAGTTTGATACCTCTGTACTGGCTACAGTTGTGAATGTACCCTTTGTTCTTGTACACTGCCACTAGTATGCTTATTCACCAGTCATCTGGGATGTGCATTTCTCTCTGCACTGCTATGAATACCCTCATGAACCTTTCTCCCCTATCTAACCCAGCATCGTTATTGTATCTGCTGTGATCTCTTCTGAGCCTGCTGCTTTCCCTGACTTTTTATTTTTATTTGTATTTTTATTTTACATTTGTTTACCAGGAAAGTCCGACTGGAACAAGGTCCATTTACAGCGGAGGCCCAGGGAGAAAAGCTCCATAACATAACAACAAATACAACAAATAACAAGAAAATTACAGGAAATTTCTGTACAGTGGCATATATACAGTCAAGGAGATATATTGTACACAGTTTGAACTTAAGCAAGCTTGATATATACATAGTAAGCCTTGGATGTCGCTATAGGTGGAACAAAGCATAAAAGGTGAAAGAATGCAACCAAGAACATTTATACTATTCTGCAGGTGTATCACACTGTGAGACATAGTTTGTATGCTAGTAGTCCCCGAAAGGGATTATTTGAGTAGTACAAATTAGCTGAGGTAAGCAGTGAAGAGATGAGGGGTGGAAGATTTGGAGGAGAGCAGGAAAGCTTTTATCTGATGCAAGGACAGAGCCAAGAATGCAAGAGGTGTGACTTAAGTGTCTTCCTGAAAAGTGAGATGGATGGTGTTGAGGAGATATTTGGGGGGAGGTTATTCCATTCCCTAGCAATAGTGTGAGAGAAAAGACTCTTTCCTGCAGTGTTATTGGCTTTGGTTATGCAGAGCAGGGTTTTGTTGGATGAGCGTAGAGGGCACTTTGCTGAATATTGGTCTAGTAGTTGGTTTAGGGCTGGAGTTTTCTGAAGGTTCCTTATTATGTTGATGGTAAGGACTAACTGGTGATAAGTAATTAGCTGAGGGAGTTCTAACCACTGTAGTAGCTTTAGGGCAAGACAATGATGACTTCTAAAAGTGGAGTTATTTGCAAATTTTGCAATTTTATTTTAACATGACTCTAGTTTGTTTAGGTCTGTTTTCCTTATGTGAATTAGGATTGGTGATGCATACATTAGGGTAGACAAGAGGTGGGTTTGGGCTAGGGAAATTCTTGCTTGGTCTGTGTCTGTGTTGGTGTGTCTTTTGGCTTTTCCTGGCTAGGGTCGCCACAGCGGAACTCCGGTCCGCTAATGATTGGTAGTTGATTTTTATGTGCCAAGTTACCAGCCCTGACGCACAACCTTCAACGAAGGTACGCTCATTCATGCATGTCTCCATGCAGAAGATGCTCTAGCTGAGAATCGAACCTAATTTCTTATGTACCTTTGTGATGGTTTGTGAGATATGGACATTAAAGTTTAGATCCTTATCTATTTCAACCCCGAGTAGCTTAGTATGGGGGGCGGATATTGTGGTCCCATTTTTGAAGGTGATGGTGAAGGTAGAAGGTGTGATTCTGGATTTATCGGGGGTAAAAAGGAGTAATTTGGCAGATTAGGGTGGAGTCATCTGTGTACTGTATAAGAGATGCATGCAGGGTGGAAGTATGTAGGTTGTTGGTGAAAATGGTGAATAGTAGAGGCCCCAGTATTGATCCTTGTGGGGCACCTGTAGGAGTTGGTAATAGAGGTGATAGTGTACCTTGCCATTTAACTGATTGTTTTCTATCACAGAAATAGTTTTTGAACCATGAGGTAGTGGAGGGGGGTGAAGGACAAGGTTGCCAGAGTGTCTAAGAGTAGGTTATGGGAGACCATAACAAATGCTTTTGATAGATCTAAGAATATGGATGATATGAAGTTGTTGTTGTTTCTGAGTTGGTTAATCTGACTGGTAAAGGATAGAAGAGCAGTTGCTGTACTATGGTTTGGCCGGAAACCATGCTGTGTGGGGGAGAGGAGGTTATGTGAGGTGCATTACCTGGGTGTGAATACATTTCTCCAGGAGCTTGATTTTCATTAGTGTGTGTTCCTACCTCTTCTAAAGTGGGCACCGCATCTTTCTTTCACTGAGGCTGTGTCTGAGGCAGTACAGTTTCTGTGGGTTTTCCTACATTTTGAAACTGCTGAAAGTACCCCTTCCATCTGCCCTTGATTTCCTATGGCCTGGTGAGCAGGTTGTTGCTGGCATCCTTTATGAAGAGTGTCTGACTATCTTCTTTATCTTTCAGTCTTTGCCATGCAACCTGATATAACTTCTTCATGCCATCTAGTGAGTCACTTTCCAAAAGCTGGATAGTGCATTTGATGCCTTTTTCTTTGCTATTGCAACCCCCTCTCTTAGCCCCTTTGTTACCCAGCCAGTATTCTTTTCTAGCCTGGTCCATTTTTTCTATCTCCCACTTCTTTCTACTCTCTTCTTTATTTTGATGGTTTCCTGAACTTCTGCATTCCACCATCAGTTTTCCTTATGTACCTTTTTTCCATACCTGGTTTGGACACATATGTTCTGTAGTCCTGACACATACTGTTTTATGGTGTTGCCATTTTTCTTCAACTCCACCTATTTTCTCTTCTTCCTGAGGGCCTAGAGCCCTGAGTAATTCCTTGAACTCTTGTGCTTTCTTTCCTGTCAATGTCCATGTCTTCAGTCTAGTCTCTGTTGACCTTAGAGCCTTCTCTGACCACTGCTTATAGCAGATTCTAGCAACCAGTGGTTTATGCTCTGGGCCAACTGTTTCACTGGAGATAATTTTGCAATCATTAATTCTACCCCAATGCCCTTTCCTTACTAGGAGGAGGTCTACCCATGTTGCATGTTGATCATGCATGCTGAGCCATGTGTTGGCCACCATCAAGCCATTTGTCAGGCAGAAGTCTAGACTGACCTCTCCTTCTTTAAGAAGAACTTGGGATATCACCTGTAAGCTTTTATGAAGCATCTTGCCTGGCTTCCTCAGAGCAGTTGCCACAGAACTGGGTTCTTCTCATGTGGTCATGGGAGCAAGAATCATCTTGTCTGCAGCGGGACCCTGCAGTAAAAGGTAGAGGGAACTAAAGATATTTTGTGGGATCCTATGTGTGGGGGTGTAATGGAATCTGTGGGTCACCCTTTTTGCCACATCATTTCCAGGATCTTCCTTAACTTGCAATCATCTGAAGGGGATGGTAAGGAATCAATGACAGCCCTGTCATCAGTATCTAAGGTGACAGACTCTAACAGGGAATCCAGGTATCTCTTCTTGCACCTGTGCTACACCCCTTTTGTCGGAGAAGAAGGTTCTGAAGAGGAAGAAGAAAAAGAAGAGATTTGATTCATATACATCTTGCTGATCCCAAAGGGACCCTTTGAGCCTTCTGTTCTGATGCTGAGAAGGGTGACAGAAAAATGTCTCTGGTTAAGGTCAATGTCGACACAGGAATAGGTGCCAAGGACAGCACATGCACTATGCTCTGCAATGTGGCTGAGAAAATCAACATCAAAGTAACAATCATGGCTAAAGGCACTGACTCTGACTATTTGTGGCCAAAGCTCATGAAAGGCCAAAACTGACACCAAGCCAAAACCCCAACAGCAATACTTCAAACCCCAAGGTTGATGTGCACATCAAGCCCAAGCCTAAGGGTGGGGGTGTCTAAGCCAAGTATTGTTATGCTGACGCAGTCAAGAAATGGCAAAAAGATTCACCCCAAACGGTTGAGCCTAACTCATGGGGTCATAGATGGCATAGTTGATTTAGAAGGAATTGACCACAAAAGCTATAGCGCTGAGTCCAGAAGCAGAAACAGTGTCACCAAATCTGATGGTATCTACATTTAGGCCTGCAGAATCATAACAGTTTGAATTGCTGCAGTCACCCAAACAGAGGCCTGTTAAAGAGAACTGAGAAGAAAATACAGAAAAAATTAAAATAACAGCAGAAAATAAATGCCTTTGCCTCCCCTGGTACCAGAGGTGGATGACATAAGTAACATTTCCTGCAACACCTTCAGAAAAGCCCTCACAATCATCTCGTAGTCTACATCCAATGTAAAAGAACAGCAATAGTAGGAATTTATGGGCCTGTCTGGAAATGGTCCAGATTACAGACTCTTATATACCTGTATAAAAGAAACAGAGGAAACACCCATGTCTGACCAGTCTAAATGAATATTCAACTAATATTACAGGCATCCTGGTAACTCCCCCCCAAAAAGGAGTGGTTACAGAAAATTTAGAAAATTCTTCCACCTTGGATTATTTGGCACCTGATTGAAAAAAAAAACAGTTTAGAAGTATAGCTTTCAGCTGTATTTTCTGTCTATTATTTCTTTATCTTTGTGGTTAGAAAAATCCAAAAGTGTAGGCTCTGCCCTTGAGTCCAGTAGTGTCAACCCAAAGACTGTTCTGAAGGTCAAGTCCCTTCAGGAGTGGATGCACAACTACTCTTAAGACTTTTCAAAAGAAGGTTATTATTTCAGTCCTTTGTAATCTGGGGATAGAAAGAAGCACAAATGCCACATTTCTAGTCAAAGTGCCCCTCACTTAGCCAGATAGCAAAACGAGTGTGTCTGTTCTGGGCATTTTCTGTGGCCACACTAAATACACTTTCTAAATGCATGACTATTCACAGTCAAAATATTTTTAGAAAGCACAGACAAAAGCCAAGGAATAAATGTAACATAAACTACCCAAAATCTACATGAGACAGCAACTGATCTAGAGAGCTTCAGTACTAGAAAATATTAACATCTAATTAAATGACAGATTAAAAGTATGAACTAACAGTTTAATAGAAAGTAAAAAACATATTGTGTAGAATGCAAAGGCTAAAGGGAGAGAAAGCAATACCGTGCAAAAAAGAAATGAGATGGACCTCACCTGACCTGATTTGTAGATTGGAAAGCTGCAAAAATAGTAATTCCAATCAAAAAAGGATGTGATAATTGCAAAATTCAGCAATGTTTTACACAAAGTAGTTAACTTAAAAGCAAAGTTGCCTGAAAGCATCCGTCTCCAATGGAAACATGATGAGCAGCTGGAGATATGGACAGGAAGCAAGATGGCAAGCCATTTTGGGCAAAGAGGATGGAGTAATACCCTGGAAAAGCTTTAGATGCTGAGCTGACCGGAAATGTGATTTCACTCATACTGCTTGATGAAGATGGACCTCCTTACATCAGATTAAAAATCTCAGGACATGATTAAGAAAACATGAATAATTATGATCAAATCTCTGATCATAAACAAACTGTTACATGTTCAAGAACCAGATGTCAGGAAATTCACCTCTAGAATGGAACAGAGAAGCTAATGAGGTGAATCATAACATTCATTTCAAGAACACATAACTGTATAGTTAAGATCAGAGAAATCTGATCATAATTCATTGCACCACATGGAGCTTTACCTGCTCTGTGTACTAAGTGTAGGAATGTTAGATGTTGGGAAGTGTGCCCAGACATATGCCCTACCCCAATCCTGCCTCCAGTAACAGGCGAGTTGAAACAAACAACTTTGTCTCACACCCCATATTTCCTCCTCTTGTGTCAGAGGCACTAAAGTGCAGGACATCTGGATCACAATCAGGGCTCCATCACTCTGTTCCATGAAGTCTGGCTATCTTATATAAGGAAGCTGCAGTTACATTTGTTTTGTGTACATATATATGAGATCATAGGTTAAAGGTTCATAACAGGCTGTAGATCCAGCAGATCATTTGTAGCCTAACCAATGATCTCACAAATTTACCAAGACATTAATTAATACCAAGTTAGTTATGGCCCCTTTCCATAATGGCTATAGGGGCCAGACTGGAGGTGTACTTATGACTGTCCATCCAATAATCGCGGTTACACTTAAAAAGTGACATACAGTTTCTCTGTTTTACCACTAAGGACAGTCTATTCCATAAAAGAGGTATTCTCTACAAAAGGATATGTATCCCTCCAACTGTTGCTATTTAAGTTTTAGTGGTAGCTAATGCTCTTGAGCAGGTGCTTAGGGTACTAGTAGTTTTGTGGACATGTAGGAGGTTACACAGGACTGTAACTTTCAAGCCTCCACGGGCAAGATAGAAATCCCCTCCCAAATGTTAGTAAGCTGGCCACATAAAATAATTTCCTTAACAAAAGTGGTCATATGATCATCAAAGGATAGTTCTTGGTCACAGAAGATTCCAGAGGTCCTATGACAGATTCAATTGGTTGGGGGGTTGCCTATGTGATAGGAACAGGAGTACACAGGTATACCAAAGCACATAATGCTGCATTGTTTGACATTTAGTCTGAGGCCATGATCCAAGCACCATCTATTAGCATGAGTTAGACCCTCCTAGAGAATACATAAGTCATCTGGAGTGTTTATGACAGCTCTGAGTTTGCAGCCATTACCAAACTTCATCCGCCAGAGGCTACTGATGTCTGCTTTAATGTCAGAGAAGTAGATAGGCAAGAGAAGTGGTCCCAGGTCCGATCCCTGAGGATCACCACTAGTAGCTACACTTTCAGTTCAGAGTATGACTGCAACAGTAACAGAGTGAGTTCTATTGTAACACAGTTTGCTATCCTGCAGGTAACATAGGGATTTACATTTAACGAGATTAGCTTATCAGGGATGCCCAAATGTGGAACAGTATTTTAGGCTGTCACCAAGTCTAGGTTTGCCATGTAAACCAATTGACCTGAATCTAATGTCTTACTGACTTGTTCAAAAAAGTCCACCAGGTTTAGGAGGCAAGTTCGTTCTCGTACACCCCCAACTTGGTTAAGGTCCAGGATATGAAGATTTTCTATGGTCTTGTTTAGGAGGTCCATAATGATTCACTATATTGCCTTACAGACAAGGCTCGTGAGGGTGATAGGTCTATAGTTGCCCACATCAGTTGTGGGTCAGTCCAGGTCAGTTCTCCATACTTCAGGCACAAAAATAGTGGAGAGGCTGAGACTGAATGGACGCAATAAGGATTCAGCCAAACAGCCTTTGAAGTGGACAACAAGACAACCTGGCACACTGTCAAAACCCAAGGAACTATTGTTTTTAGCATTGGGTAGAGCACTTAGGACTTGATCTGAGGTGATTGGGGAGGGTTGTAGGCATGCTATTATGTTGTGAGTAATTTGAGAGAGATGGGGTTAATGTTTGAGCTGAAATTGTCTATTAACATGTTGACTATGTCCTCAGGGATCAAGTCTGTTAGGTATATGATATTATTTTATATTAACTCAGAGCACTGCTGTTTTTTATTTCTTAAGTTCCTGACATAGCGTAATAAAAGTTTATAGTCATCCATAGCATGAGTGTTGATTCACTATTCATACTTGCTCTTGGAGAATTTCATTTTTGGTTCTTTGTAGATTTTTTTAGCTCTTCTCGAGCTGATGTAGTGTTAAGTTTGCTTTTATAGACTAGGAGTTTCTTCCTCTTACTGTATAGTTTGTTGATACTGAATGGGTTTGTCCTTAAACTTAGCCCTATATGTATGTCTTATGGGGACCTTGGACTTAGTGCTAGCCTGGAAGTGGGAGTAGAATTTATCCATGAAAATGGCAGCACGTAAAACAGGCTCTTCTAGCTGGGGAGGGTGTTTGAATTTCTTCAGGTCATCAGTTAGCAGAAGCAGATCTGAAGATGGAGGGATTTTGAGGTGTATCATGCCTTATACCTTGAGTAAATGTTATTGTACAATGGTCAGATTTGACTACATTTGGTAAATGAGGGCTCTGAGCAAGGGGCAAGGGCTATATTTGTGAGAACCACATCTATTACTTTTGAACCCCCTTATTGGAATTTGGACTATTTGGTCCAAGGAGTTGACATTAATGAAATTCAACAATCTCTGTGCATATTTGTTTGCTGTGCTGTAGGTTTCCAAGTTAATGGAGGGATAGTTAAAGTCACCCAAGAAGATAGTGTTTGGTTATATGTGAGGGATGTCAGTTTGTTAAGATGTGCCTCATGGTTTGCCATTGTCATACAGGGGATATGATATGGTAGTTGGTTATTATGTGGTATTGGGTTTGGTTTATTGTAAGATGAATGTGGAGGACTTTTAGATCATTGTCCTGCATCCCGACTATGGAGAGGTAGCAGCATCTTAGAAACAAGATATACCCCAAAAACTACAATGTCCAATTTGTGATTGGAAATGAAGGAGCGGTTGGCAGTAAAGCCCTGCACTACAGGGTCTGTTTGCTGTTGTGAAACCATGTTACAATATTGATGCATATATCAATATTTTCAAGGGTTAAGAATGCCTGCACAGAGAGCACCTTCCTGCTTAAGCCTCTAGCATTGAGGCACCTATAACCAGGATATTGCCAGATGAACTAACACTAGATAAGACTGCAATCCAAATTGTAGCTTGCTACAGATCCCCACCATGCCCCAAGATTCTCACTACACCTTTCTAAACATACTGGAAAATATTAAGATACAACCAAGCACCCTAATACTGGGTGATTTCAACTACTCTGCCATTAACCGGGAAAACTACTCACCAATACCTTTGCCCAACTGTTCTTGGAATTCATAAATTCCAATGCCCTGGATCAACTAATCCAAAGTCGCAGCAGGAGCTCCAATATCCTAGACCTGGTTATTACCAACATGGGAAATTAATGCTCCACACCTATGGTCACCCCTTCGTTGGTCAGGTCTGACCATAAGCTAATCACCCTTGACATCCACATCCCTCCCCCACCCCAGTAGGAAAACCCCCGTAAAAAACTTCTCCAAACCGAACTTCATGTGACTCAACTCAGAAGTGACAAACTTCATAACACCCAAGCAGACGGGAACTGAAAGTTCAACTGCTGAATCCTACACTAAGGCACTGTACGAGCACATCCACTCGTGCATGAATCGTGCCATCCCAAATAGAACCAAGACTCTCTCCTCCAAAAAAAGCCAATCTGGTGGTCCCCTGCCATAAACAAACTTTATAACAAAAGGAAGAAACTGTTGCAGAAAAGAGGAAAATCCCATGATGCAAAAAACTCCCTTACCAGCCTCAGTAAGAAGCTGAGATCCCTCATAAAATGCTCAAAAGCTACTTACGAAAATAAAATTGCCAAAGATTCCAAAAACAACCACAAGGCATTCTATAGCTATGTCAATAATCTTAATGGCAATGCTCAGATCTGCCCTGAACTAAAACAGAATGGCATTAAATATACTGATCCCAAGGATATTGCCAATATCCTGGCAGATCAATTCAGTGCCAACTTCACCCCCCCCTCACCCCCTAAACGGCCCATCTCAATATCAAAAGATTGCCAAATTCCAGTAATAATGGCCACAAAGGTAAAAATCGCACTCTCCAAAGCTAAGAATACAGCATCCATGGGACCAGATGACATCCCGGGCTGTGTACTACATGAACTACAAAATGAACTGGCACCACACTTAAGTGTCATGTTTAATCATAGCCTCACCTCAGGCTTCATGCCCACTGAGTGATGCACAGCTACAGTTATCCCACTCCACAAGGGGGGATCCACCTTGGATCCAGGGAACTACCGCCCCATCAGTCTGACGAGCCTGATCTGCAAGGCCATGGAACATATTATCATGGAACTTATAAACAAAACATTGGCAACATTCAAACACTGCACCCCACCCAGTTTGGGTTTGTGAAGGGCCGATCTTGTCTCCTGAGCCTGATTGACTTCTTTGAATCAGTCTCCACAGCTGTGGATGAGGGTAAGGCGGTCCACACAGCCTATCTGGACCTTGCAAAGGCCTTTGACACCATCCCCCACTCTGGAATCATAGATAAACTTACTAAGATGGGCATTAATCCCAACGTCACTTGATGGGTTGCCAACTGGCTTACTGACAGAACCCACACTGTAAAACTAGCCGACTCCAAATCCAGCTCCAGACAAATGACAAGTGGAGGACCTCAGAGTTCAGTCCTGGGATCGCTCTTGTTTGGCATCTACTTCTCTGAAGTACAGGCCAACACTAAGGGACTCTGGCTAACAAAGTTCGCAGATGACTGCAAACTGGGAGCCATTATTGAATCCCCAAATTATGTGAATATTCTACAAAAGGGCCTTACAGAAACAGATGATTGGTGCCAGAGCCAGGGGCTCAAACTCAATGCCAATAAATGTATAGTTATCCTCTTTGGGAAAAAACATGTACCCATGAATTACCACATAGGTGGCAGTACACTAAACACTGAAAGTGTGATAAGAGACATAGGGACACAGGTAGACAGTGGTCTCACCTTCGATAACCATATCACCACAACAGTCAGGAAATCCTTCTATGTGGCACACCTCATCACTAAGGGCTTTTCATCCAGAAAAAAGGAGGTCATTGTCCCGCTGTACTCATCTCTCATTAGTCCCATTATAGAATACAACGCCCCGTTTGGTATGTACCTCTCAAGACATCTGCAACAACTGGAAAGACCGCAGAAATACCTCACTAAAAGAATCACATGCCTAAAGCAGATGCCCTATGCTGACCAGCAGATGCCCTATGCTGACCATCTAAAAAAACTCCAGCTATACTCTGTCACATATTGTCTACTCAGAGGTGATCTCTGCTTAACATACAAGGCCATGTCAAACCCAGAGCTGTTCCCTCAGAGCCACATGCTCCAGGGATCTAAACCTTGTCCTCACAATGAACAAAACATGCTGGAGGGACAGGTTCCTGACCCAGAGAATCCCCAGACTCTGGAATAGACTGCCCATACATGTCAAGTAGAGCACCTCTTTGGCCCTCTACAAAAGGAACCTTGACAATTGGATGGGAGATAAAAAAATCACCCCGGGATCACGTCAGTCGCCCTGCTAGACAGGGGTCCAGGGAAGTAAATATTGTGGGAAGAAATATCCAGGGAATTGTTATGGCTAGCCTTGTATAGGCTCTAGGGCCAATAGCCTAGTACCAACCTATGAACCTATGAACAGTTTTGGTCTCTTTACTTTAAGGAATTCTGTGTGCTAGTTATATGACCCCATGTTAGTGCCTGTATTTCCTATAGTGTTAGAGTAAGCTGTATGTTGGATATGAGCTAATGAGGCTGGGTTGCATACAGGAGGTAATTTTAGAGTTCAGGCTGAGATCGAATCTTTGGAATCTTACGAGGCATTGGTAAAGACCTTGTAACAGCATCAGCATAATACAGCTTAAAGTCTGTAATCTATGGATGCTGCAATGGTGTGGTTGAGGAGAAGACAGCCTCAAGCTCAGTGCATGTAGCTGGCTGAGAGAGGGATGTGTCCAGTTAAGTAATTTCATCTCTTACATATGGAGTTCTCTGGATTTAGTAGGAGTTAATTATTAGTGAGCATGAGACAGGACAGTTCGTACACTGCCTCAGGATTTTATGTACTATAAGGCTAGCAATGGGGCATTCACTCCTCATGATGACTAGTGCTGTTAGATTTAAAGTAAATTAGGATCTAAATAGGGACTGGAAAAATATTACAGCTGTGGAAGTAAGTTACTTTGGTTTTATGTTCAGTGTAAGCCCATTCTGCACTGTGCAACTCAGTGCAAGCAATTTAGAAAGCTTGTGCAACTCAGTGCAAGCAGTTTAGACAAAGTGGAAATGGATATGTAACTCGCTGATGTTATAAGAATGCAGCTTTCCACTAGTATATGAACAGACACTTTTGTTTGTGCATATAATTGATACAGAAATATAACGACCATGCCACTGTGTTCAGCAAAGCTCCATGCAGTAAATGCAAGAAAAGAAAACAAAATAAGCAGTGAAAATTATTATTTATTTATTTTACATTTGTTTACCGGGAAAGTCTGACTGGACACAGGTCCTTTTTCAGTGGAGGCCCAGGGAGAAAAGCTCAATTTTTACTTAATAAATCATGGTACAATGTACAATAATCATTTGTCACAATACATAAAATAAATTCAAAAGAGTAGTAGGTAATATGAAGGTAATACAGAGACTACAATGCCATACAAAAGAGAGAGAAAGTTTATAATTGCATAAGGAGGTAGTAGTAGTTTGTATCAACATGTCATGCATTACATATAATATACTGGAAGCAAGCAGTTGGAGATAGAGTGTGTGTGTAACACAAATAGAGATAGAGAGAATAGATAAATCATTGCACAGGAGAGATAATGGTGCTTGAATATAATAGGTAGAAAGTTCCAGTTTTAGAGGCCTGGTAAAGATATGTATGAGCAATTATTACCTTCTGAGTAAGGGAAGTTGAGGCATTATGTAGGGTTACAGGGACAGAGCCAGGAATTGGAAAGATGTGGTTTTAGTAGTGTTTTGAATTGTGGAATAGAGCAGTTGGAAATGAGAGAGCTTGGGAGTTTATTCCATAATTTGGAAATGTAGTATGAAAATAGTGATTCACCGACTGAGTTGTTAGCTTTGGAGACATGTAGGAGGGACTTGATGGAAAAGCGGAGATATCTAGGGGAGTTGTATGGCTGTAAGAGGTTATGCAGAGCAGGAATTTTATCTGGGTGATGGTGGATTTTGTGAGCAAAGGTAAGTTGATTGAAGTGCAGTAGCTGTGGAAGTTCCAGCCAATTTAATTGTCTAAGTGATGTACAGTGATGGGATCTATATGAAGCACCAGTTGCAAATTTGGCTATCTTATTATAGCAAGATTCAAATTTGGTAAGGTCAGTTTTACGGAGGTTGGTAAGTACTGGGGAAGTGTATAAGAGAGTAGATAGGAGGTGCGTTCGGGCAATAGTGGATTTGGTATCGTTGGTTAGGAATTACTTGTTTCTATACAGGAGACCAAGTTTCTTTTGGACTTTTTGAATAGTTTCGGTAATATGTATGTCAAACTTCAGATTGTTGTCTATTTCGACACCTAGCATTTTTGTGTAGATTGAGGGGGTAATGATAGTTTGGTTTTTGGATAAGATGCTGAAAAGTTGGGAGAGGGTTTTGTCTTGGGTGGAGGGGGTTTGCCTAGATGGAAGAGAAGAAGTTTTATTTTGTTTGGGTTTAGGATGAGGTGGGAGTTAGTGAGCCAGTTTTCATCTAATAGGAAAGATTCCTAGGTGTGTTTGTGGAATGGTTGAAGAGAGGAGGCTGAGCATATAAGACTTGAATCATCAGCATATTGGTCTATGGTGGCGTGAGGTGTAGAGGTATGGAGTTGATTGGTAAAGACAGAGAATAGTAGGGGCCCCAGGATGGAACCTTGGGGAACTCCTATGCTAAATGGAAGGAGGGGGGATATTTGTTGCTGCCATAGGATGGCTTGTTGATGTCCTGCAAGGTGATTCTCGAGTCATGAGATGGATGAGGTACAGAGTTTTAGGGAGGAGAGGATG
This sequence comes from Protopterus annectens, assembly GCF_019279795.1. Lineage (NCBI taxonomy): Eukaryota > Metazoa > Chordata > Ceratodontiformes > Protopteridae > Protopterus > Protopterus annectens. The sequence continues at coordinate 32,286,335 of NC_056748.1, forward strand.
TTGATTAATTTTGGGTGGTTAACCATATCAAAGGCTTTGGATAGGTCAAGGAAAATGGCAGAAACATATTGCCCATTGTTCCTGTAGTGGTTCACTGTGTTAGTATAGGACATCAGGCTGTGGTGGTACTATGAGAGCAGTGAAAGCCATGCTGTGTATCTGTTAGAAATTTTTCTTTGTGAAGGTAGTCTGTGAGTTGGGTATGGATGATTCTTTTGAGAATTTTTGACAGAGGAGATAGGATGGCAATGGGGCAATAGTTAGTTTACACAGTGGAGTTACCTCCTTTATGTAGGGATATAATGTGAGAAATTTTCCAGATAGTGGGGATCAGGCTCTCAGTGATTGATCTGTTTATGAGAATAGCTACTGGATAGGCTATTCCTTCTGCTGTAATTTGAAGGAATTCAGCGGGAGGGTTATCGGCAGCTAGGGTGGTTGGTTTAAGCCTTTTGAGTAGTTTTTGATTGTGTTAACAGGGACTGGTTGGAATGAAAACAGATTGGAGGAGGTTTGAGAGTGGGTAGAATTTTGGTGTGTGACAGGAGTGGAGTCATTGGTAGAGGTTTGAGAGTTTGCAAGGACTTGGATTGATTCTGTAAAGTAGGTATTAAACTGGGTTGCTACACAGTCTGAGTTGTTGGGAGTTGATGGAGTGGGAGTAGCTGATTTACCAGGGTGTACTATGTTGTTTACTGCACCCCAGAATTTTCTGGATTGTTTTGTTGTTTTAGTCGAATATTTTGGTAGCAGTGGATTTTATCCCATTTAACTAGTTTTTTGGCTTTGTTATGTAGTTCAGGGTATGTTTGCTTTGTTAAGAGGGATCGATTTTTATGATATTGTACCCAGGCCTTGTCCCAGGAGTTAAGTAGAGAGCTACATTCTTTACTTAGCCGGGGAGCATAGTTTAATTTGACTTTAATGGTTCTGGGTGGTACATGGTGATTAAGGATGTTTAAGAAGGTGGAGCTGAAGGAGTTAACTGCTTCATCTAAAGGTAGCTGTTTGAGAGTTTCCTAGTTGCAACTTTTTAGGGAGGCAATGAAATTGCTGGTGTTGAAATTCTAAAGAAAAGAAGGGGAAGCCTGAAGCCCAAGTAATGTAAGCCCCCAAAGACCAAGAACAATTAGCATAACTCTCACTCAGATCAACTTACATGCGATTCTAAGAAGGCTCCCAACTCTGGCAAAACAGATTAATTCTAGGCAGTGATTTAATGGAGCAAAACAGTATTAAGCAACACAGAACCATTTAAAATGCCTAAAATGCAACCAGCCAAATCAAGCAAGGCAGTATTAGTTGGAAGCAACTAAAATGATATAAAAAAAGATACATGTAATGCAAAAGCAGCTCAAAGTGCCTAAAACAGTACAAAATAGTAACAGAAATCCAAAAAAAAAGCTCAAACAGTTAGAACAGTAAGGAAACCTAAATGCAGGCAAATAATAAAGTACTTCCCAGGCTTTTTTCTCTCTCTCTTTAGATGCAGCAGCTATTTAAATAATAATAGCATGTATCTGAGCTCTTTGCAGTCTGTTTAGGAAGTCAAAGGCTGAACTGGGCCCCTGCAGTAAACACAACAGAAGAAAACAAAGGAACCTATGAAAACTTGAGAAAATCTGAAGCCCAAGTGCTGTAAGCCACCCAGGAGCTGCAGAAACTGGTCTAACTATCACTTAGAGCAAATCACAAAAGGAGAGAGAGTGGCTAGCCAATGTACACAGTTTCATGGTTCAGTATGCTGGCTGTATTTATTTTTGTTTTTAAAGATTTCAATAGTGGCCCTTTGTCACTAGGCTACAGAGGATATACAGAGACTATGGCTTCTGCTTTGTTGGATAAATATAGAGAGGCTAGTCGGGGAAAAGCTGATTATTCTTTTCAAAAAGCTGTTGGTGCAATTGGTGGACACCATGGCCATTCGTCAGATGGGTCTTATTAAATTGGAAAGCCAGATAGGTGAGCAAGAGGAAACCTCTCAAGAGCAGCACCAATTAATACATCACTGAAGGATTGTAGAAGCTATGTTGAACATATATGTGACTGTCTGCATACTAAGAAGGACAATCTTAAAAACAGATCATAAAGACAGAACACCAAAAACGCCAGGGTGCCAGGGAGTTTTCCTGCTGAGGAGCTGGTAACATGAGTGAGAGATTTAGTTTTTTCTAACAAACTTCCTGAAAGACTTAGCATTTGTAATATCCAGAATCCACAAGGTGGGCAGGCATACAACTAATGCAGCACCATCTAATCAAATTTTGATGGCCTTGGAATCATATCTAGAGAAAGATTTGCTGGTAACATGTAGGTGCAGACATCTGGGAATTGCCTGGCAAAACAGGCAGATACAATTTATGTAGGACTTCTTGCAATCTGTTTACAATAAGCAAAAGAAGATGAAGACATTAAATAACAGTTTTGGGCACATGGGTTTATACTTGCAATTATTTTTCCTGCTACACTAACAATATCAATGGTGAGGAAGATTGGGGGTTTTAATGAAAAAAAAGTGAGGGCTAGAAGTTTCAGAGATGAAATACTCAACAGAGAGAGAGAGAAGAGCATGTGAGGATGACTGGAAAACATTATTTCCATCAGTGAAATGGAATGGTAAGCAGCTAAACCAAGGAAGGAGATAAGAAATAGAGATCCATGTAGCCCTCTTAGACCATCAAAAAATGCAGGCTGGCTAGAAAAGGAGCAGAGAAGGTGTAGGAAGAAAGGAGTGGGGAGATGGACAGATACAGTCAGAAGGGAGAGAATACAGAGGCCATACCAAACACTGTTCCACTACAGGGCAAAGACTTGGACATGCGGAATCAAGTAGTGGGGAGAGTGGATAGAAATGCACAGACTTCTTACCAGAAGAGTGTTAAAAACAGCAGTGGAGGAACTAGAAACAGGGACAACAGGAAAGAGGGGTGAGAACAAGGCTTGGACTCACAAGATGAGTATTACTGGTAAAAGATGGGGCTGGAGAGTTAGATAAGATAGACTCTGTATTAAATAATTCAACTTATGCAAGTAACAGAGATAATGTATCTTTAAACAGGGATTTTCAATAGCTACCAAATCAATATTGGTATAAAGCTGTCACTGTGTTTTGTGATGATTTGTGTATGAGAAGGTATCTGAGGGAAGCCCACAATATTTGGTTGGTTTATTGTCTTTTTTTCCTTTTACTGGTTGTGCAGTTGAAGTTTCCTCAGTCATCTCTAGGTGGGAGAAAGTACATTGTCTTTGAGTGTTCACCAAAAAGGACAGTTCTGAATGGGTATTTTGGCACTGGTTTATAATTAATAGGTCCAGAGTTGTTTTTTTTAATCTATCTTGTGATGATGTGAGGTATTGCCAGCTATGCTACTAGAAGTAGGGCAGTAGATGTGTAACATATGCCAGCATAGCCAGCTGAAGTTTTGTAAAGAATGATATGTCATTTGTATATCAAACTAATTTGTACAGGTGCTTGTGTTGAAAATGTATTTGTAAAGCTGCTTGTTTTAAAAATGTACCAACAGTGGGTCCTGCTGGAAAGAAAAAATACACCTGTATGTCAGACTGTGTTGTAACTGTTGAAATTAATATATTGTAACAGAAGATACTGGAACAGTCCAGCTAACTTTGAAAAATAGTCTGAAATTAAATTATCTAGTTTAGGCCATAAAGATTGTATCCTACAGTTCTGATTGCAACCAGAGACAACATGTCTGTGAAAACCAGGACTATGACTCTTACTGTATTTTCCTTAGGGATGAACTAGTTCCTACCCTGGAAAGGTGGAAGTTTTTGAAATGATTCTATAGCTTCAAGATGCTATAACACATCTTAACAAAGCTCTGTGTGTGTATTATGACACATATATGCTAGATTCTGGTTCAGTCGGTAGTAAAGAGGATAGTGTGGGAACCAGAAGTCAGATGATGTGTGTGATATCATTCTTTTGAGCCAGCTCTGAAATGATGTTTTAATACAAGATGAGACAGACGTCTCAGGACAGTCTGTTTATGAAACCTGACAAAGAACGCCCACTCACCCACGTCATCTTGCCTTGTTCTGGTAAGTGAACTAGGGGATGGTAATACTTTTGATCAGTCAAGAAAATAACATAAAATGAGTTAAGTATTGTTGTTTTGTATCTGTGTGAACCTTTCTATCTGTATTATCTTTAATATTTTCTGTGGCTCAAACTGTGGTGTTTACTGTAAATAGATATTTAGTATTTTCATGTTCTTTTATCATTTATCATTAAATATATTTAAACTTTTCATTGTAGAGAATATTTTAAAACTTTGAGAGTACCTCTATTTATTTTATGACACTGTGGCTACTCCTGAAAGCCTTGCTGTATTGGTTAAATACTACCTCCTGCATTACTATTACTTTTACTCTGTATAATTGAATACTCTGGTAAGAGTCTTAGAGTAGCTGGCTTTAGAGTGTTCTGGTAGCAGTATCTATCTTATAGCCTGGGCAGAGGGGTATAGCTAATAAATCTGTGCCAGTCTTTTCTAGGTGTGTGTGTGTGTGTGTGTGTGTGTGTGTGTGTGTGTGTGTGTGTGTGTGTGTGTGTGTGTGTGTGAAAATCAAATCTCAAATAGTGTGTGTGTCAGCTACTTGGAGCATGGACACAGAGCACTGGTTTCACAGAGAGGGTGATGAAAGACTTGGCTTGAAACACTCAGCTGAAGACTCAACTCTACAGCTGTGTCAGTGGGGAGTATTATTTGGGGCCTGGAGAGAGGGGGGGAGCCCAGTCCCAGGACTAAGTGACTGTGTCCCCTTTGGGCTTTTAAGGGAATTTGGGCTTGGTGCAGAGAGCTGTATCTGTAATACTATATGCATCTATTTTTGTTCCAAGTGAATGTCCCCTCACTGGTACCAGTGGTGAGGACTGAGGCTCCTTGAATACTGTCCCAAAGGAGGGCCGTCATATATTGGTGAGCAGAGGTGGGATATTAATTGAATGTCTGTAGTATGTAGGCAGTTGTTACTGAAGGTGTGTGTACTCTTAGCAACTACAATGTAAACATACAGAGTTTTGTTCTCAAAACAGTTTTATTTATTTTTCTTCTAGTGTAGTTTAGTCAGGGAAAGCAGGCAAAGATGTCACCAGTGGATAATGGCAAGTTGGCAAAGAGCCAAATGGCCAAGGTGTGTGAAGCCAAAGAATTGGTGCATACCAACCTGACTAAAGACGAAATAATTTCAGCCTTAGTCACAGCTATAGCCCAGACCAGCAACCAGGAGGATAACTAATCTGGTGATGGGGATGTGCAGCCCTCAGAAATAGGACAGTTCACCTTTTCCTCAGAGGACTTAAAAACCTGTCTGGAGTAAAACAGACTTGAACTGGAGGCCAAAAGTTTGGAATTAGAATCACCAGAGAGACTGCAGCATTTGGAGGCCAAAGAAAATGAGAAACAGCACTAACATGAGAGGGAGATGCTGAATCGTTGTCAAGGTCATGTACGTAATGGGAAAGGGAATATACAAATGAACTCCAGAGGCAATAAAGACCAGTAAATTTCTGACCCAGTTTATGCAAGGTGATAATTTTGATAGTTTTGTTTATATATTTGAAAGAGTACATAAACAGTATAATGCTGACCAAGGGTTCTGGGTATAGTTCCTGACCCCCCCTACTTCATAGTAAAGCTGTAACTGCTGTTTCTAAATTATGACAAGGTTAAACAATGTTTATTGGAATGTTTTAAGTTAACACCTGAAGCTTACAGAAAAAAGTTTTGTAAGCATAGATGAAAGGTAGATGAAAGTGTAAGTGATTATATTGCTGAGTTAAGCACTTATTTTCATAGGTGAGTGAGTGGGTGTCAGGTCACCACTTTTGAAAGGCTGGCAGACCTTTTGGTGATGGAACAAGCCCTTAGCACTTTGCCTGAGGACATGAGACTCTGGTTGACAGACCGGGAGTGTAACTGCAGATAAACTGGGGAAAAAAGGGGATCTCTATTTAGCAAGCAGTGCATCACTGTACAAAAAGGGGATATCCACTGCTGCACATAGATATAAGGGAATGCATGGAAGGCAACCTAAACCACCCCAACAGAGTCCACCAGTAACTGGGGAAGCCAATAATTCAGGTACACGTCCAGGATCAAGGGTTATATCTTTTAAATGTAACCAGTGGGGGCATGTAGCATACAGATGTCTGTGGAAGCAAGGTGGGTATCAATAGGTGAGGAAGCCAGCAAGTGGGCGTAATAGTATGCCAGTGGTAAGTTGTCTGAAGACAGCAGGGGTACCAAACTATTATTATATCTTAGTGGATGGAAAAGAGGCCACTGCTAAGAGAGACACAGCTCTGACATAACCACTGTAAAGCCTGCAGTGGTTAAAGAGGATGAGTACTTGCTTGAGCAGTCCATTCCATTCAGAACTTTATCAGGGAATCCATTCCAAATGATTTTGGCTAGGGTTCACCTTGACTGGGAGGATGGAAAATGAAGCAAGCAAGTAGGTGTGTTTGAGGATATCCCTGCAGATGTCATGATAGGGAATGATTTTGATAATGCAGTACCTTGTGTGCATGCAGCTACATGCAGTCAGACTTGGAGACAGGCATGTGCAGCTGATAGCCTGGGGGAGACCCAGACAGACCCCCAGCTGAAGACAGAGCTGGTGAGGTGGCTATTTCAGGAAGGGAGTTACCATGTAGCAGTGAGCCTCAAGGTGAGCCACAGCTGGGGGTAGGTACTGATGTTCCATTGGAGAGACTAATTGCAAGGGCAGAGGTGAGTGGTAGTACCCAGCCTGACAGTGAGGCACCGCTGTCAGAGGATACCAGACTTCCTGTGGAAGGGGAGCTGGGAAGGGTCACAAAGGTAGAGCTGAGACGGGTTTAGCACTTGGACCCTACACTAACAGGCTTAAGGGATGTAACTAAAGATGCACCTGATAATCAAGGAAAAGGAGAGTCTGTATACTGAAACAAAGGCTTAATGTATAGAGAGTGGACTCTGAGGGAGGGCTAGAAGGTGAGTGTTAGAAAAATATGCATTTAAATATATGTGAAACACTAGTTTAAAAGCAAAGTAGTATGTAATGCATTTTATTCTATTAATGATATAACAAAAAGGCTGAATTCATGTGTAAATGCAAGTAATTTTGAAATTGCAGTGTGGCTTGCAGCAAATTGACCTCCGACCCTGGCAGTTGCTAGTTTAGCAAGTTTTAATGTTTATGCTTTTCACAAGTGATTATCTGCTGGGTCAGGAAATTAAATATGTGAAATAATGAAATCTTCTGCTCTTTCCTGCTGGGATGATTTGGCCTTGTATATGTGTTACTAAGATAGCATGCAGCTGGTGGGAAAGTGTTACAGTGAACAAAGATGTGTATTAGAAGATTGAACCTGCTATTGTATTCAAACTGGTGTGAAACCTTGAAGAAGTAACTTTACAGAAAGACATTATGTCTGACCAGGTGGACAGCAAGGCCGTATTGTTACCAGATGAAAACTTTTTTAAAATATACAACATCAGCAGTTTTTATGAATAGAGGACTGTAAGCTAAAGTGATGTAGATGCCCTGTGACATACTACGTCAGTAAGGTGGGCACAGCTTGAATGTAAAGACTATATAAAATTGTGTGCTTCCTGTTTCATGTTAGACAAAATTCTGTACTTGTACGTTTTTTGCCTCCTGGTGTACACTAGTAAACTTTTGAACCAGAACCTCCTGTGTATTGAATTCTTGATTTTATTTAACAGTTTGGTCCTTCTTAGCCGGAAATCCCTCGGACAGCTGCAGATCAGAGTATACAGGTGGTCGAATACTGTGCAGGAGAAGTTACCGAAATGGTTCTTCTTGGGTGAAAAGACCTCCGACTGAATTGTCGTTTAAAGAGGCTGGCCACTTTCTGATCTGTGGCCGAAGAGTGGATCCTGGATGACTCAATACCGGAGGCTCAGGTAGGAAGATTTTGCCTTTTTTCTGTTTTAGATCAGGGGCTAGGTTACAGTATATTGTTGTCAAGATTTGTTATGCAGATCAGGGACAAAAGGAAGTACTGTATATTTGGTCATAGATCAGGGTAACAGAATAAGGTAGGCAGTTATTCTAGATAGACTGTGAAAAGGAACTGAACTCTTGATTTCACATGATAAGAAGGGTTATGTAATATTTTCTTTTACCATGGGAAATCAGTGCACTAAAACATCGCGAGATCTGCCCCTAACCGAAGACGCAAAATACATGCAATCACAACGTTCCGATAACGTTAGGTATTATGCGAAATGGGTTAATAAATATGAATTTGATGGAAAACTAGATAAAACTTCACTAGTTAAACTCCTTAAGCAACTTAAATTCTATGCTGGAGGTTAGGCAAAAAAGTAACGCCAATTAGGTATTCCTCAGGCACACAGGTGGATTGAGGAAGCAAATCGTAGAGAACAGAAGATTAAAAATTCAAAAACATTATTTTTAGACAAAGAAGATAATAACTTAGTAATAGCAACAGCTCCTCCTCCCTTGCCCCCTCCTTTACCCTTTTCAGGATATGAAGCGAGTGGACAGACTGGTCCACCTCCGTGTTATCCTGAAGTCTCAGTAAGACCACAACCATTTGTTAGAGATCCTATTGAAACTAGGTCCCGGACACGTAAAATACATAGGAACACAGAATCGTATCAAATAGAGAGAAACCTACAGGATGAGAGTGAGGAAGAAATATGCCCACTTATAGAGGTCCCAAATCCACAGGCAGGACAGGAAGGGCAGGACCCAACACTCTTAGTATATAGACCATGGACACCGGAGGATATCCGGAAAGCTACTGAGGGAATCCCCCATCCGAAAGTAAATTTTACGAAATTTTTAGAAGATTTACAAGGCATGAGGTTGAGTTACCACTTGGAAGAAGTAGAAAAAGTAGTAAGACAAATTATAGGTCCAGATTGGCATATGATTTGTGGCACCTGGAATCCTCGTAATGCAGAGCTCAAACCACTCCCACATAGTGACGCAGAGTTAGACAACAGAGTGAAAGGTCTTACAGACCGAATCTCTGAGAAATGGAAACCTAGAGCAGACTGGACTTGCATTAATCAATGCATACAACAGGAAAATGAGACAATAGATGGGTACTATGCTAGATTATTGGAATGTTTTAATAATCATAGCGGTATGACAGTTCCTGAAAACCAAACAAATGATTCCCCGTATGAACAACAATTAAAAAATGCATTTCTAAAAGGTTGCATTGCACCTATTAGTAGCTTCATTATGAAGCATATGATAGACCATCGAACAGGTAGGCTACAAGCCTTACTTGAATATGCTAGACATGCTGAAAGACATTTCAATAGCAAAAAGAAAAAGAAGGCGCAAGTCTTCACTGCTGAAGATGGAGCCGAAGTATTTGTGTTACAGTCAGGTAAAAAGGGCAAGAAAAATGCCCAGGGAAACAAACAGTCTGACAAACGATCAGAAGATTTTGAGGAAAGAAAAAAGAGAGGTGAATGCTTCAAGTGTGGGAAAAAGGGACATCTAGCAAGGGATTGTAAGCAGAATAAAAAGGTAATTACAGAGGATAAGGGAGATGAGGACTGACTATATGATAGTGACGATACATCATGCGAAAATCAGAAATCATCAGGAGAAGTTAATAAACAGAAAACAAATGTAAATGTGATAGAAGGAATAGAGGAAGTGCAAGTAGATATGGAGGATGAAGAAAGTGAAATTTTGGATTTAGCATTATTGAGCTTAGAGCTCTACTTAGCAGATACGAAACCAGAAGTTACACTTCTGGTGGAGGGAAGGGAAGTTAAATTCCTGTGTGACTCAGGAGCGTCACGGACCCTGATACACCCCTCCAAGTTACCAGAACATTCCGAATCACCTGACTATATACTGGTAAAAGCTGCAAATGGACAGCTATACAGGGAACCACTTTCCCATGATATAGCAATAACTGACCCTGTTTCAGGTATGACCCAAAGAAGTAAAATTGTTATTTCTGCAAAGTGTCCAGTGAACCTATTGGGCAGGGACCTTATGCAGATATTTGGCATAGCAGTAGCTCCAACTGTACAAGGTATGGAGGCGCAGAGACAAATGGATACCTTTGTAGTGCGATCGGAGGGTGAAACTTTTTACTGGTACAGCCAGGACCTAGTTACGACTGGTCCAGGGGCAGTAACCGAGGAACTGATGAACGTAGCCATCAGTAAAACCCCCTCCCTCGACACGGATCGACAGCATTTGTTACACTGTAACTCTATACTACTGTACTACACCAGGACCTGATAGAGAGTATGAGCAAGAATTGTTCAGAAATCGTGCAACTAGATTAGTATTGCGTACTTTGTATTGGGATACTGAGGGGAACAGTGTAGTTAGCTGTTCATTACCTCAAGAATTCCTTGCACTGTACAGATCAAATCGATTGCCACATGTCAGCTTGACAAAGAATAAAAATGTAAAATGGGCAGACTTAGGAGAAAAGGTGACAAGATGGGAGAAACAGACTGACTTAGAACTGTCAGAACAAGGGATACAGAAACAAAAACTGAATTGGTTGACACAGACACATTCAGCTGTTCACTTGCAATCTAGCGAGGACAGCTGATTAGCATTTTTATTAGAAGAAGAAGAAAAAGCCTTATGTGAAATTCCAACGACTCTTTGGTCAACAGGCAAGTCAGATGTAGGACTTATTCGAACAGCAGGACCAGTTACAATCACACCAAAATCAGCATTTAGACCACAGAAAAGACAATATCCTTTGAGAAAAGATGCAGAAATAGGAATCAAGCCTATAATAGCAGCATTACTCAAAGAAGGAGTACTGGTAGAATCTCCTGATTCACCATGTAATACACCCTATTTCCTGTTAAAAAGGCAAACAGGGAATGGCAGATGGTTCAAGATTTACAAGCTGTGAATAATGCAGTAATACCCAGAGCACCTACGGTGCTAGACCTACACACTTTGTTAAACGATTTAAAACCGCAACAAAAATATTTCTCTGTGGTAGATATCAGTAATGCTTTCTTTTCGATACCTATACATCCTGATAGTCAATATTGGTTTGCATTTACATTTCAGGGTAAAAGGTATACCTATACTCGACTACCACAGGGATATTGTGAGAGCCCAACAATATTTGCACAAGAAATGGCTAGCAACCTGGCAGGGTTTACCCCACCGGGAGGTAGTCAGATTCTACTTTACGTAGATGACATCTTGCTAGCAGCCCCCACCCAGCAACAATACAGGGAAGATACTGTAGTGTTATTGAAATTTTTAGCGGCACAAGGGCACAAAGTAAACAAACGTAAGTTACAACTGTGGAAAAAACAAGTTAGATACCTAGGGTATGTGATATCCAATGAAGGTAGAATATTAGACGAGGAAAGAAAAACAGCAATTTTGCAAGCACCCAAACCAGCAACCAAGAAGGAAATGATGTCCTTCTTGGGTACAACTAATTTCTGTCGGAGCTGGATACCGAATTATGCTTTGGAATCTGCTTCGCTGGCTGACTTGATATATAAAATGCCAATGGCAGCACAAGATTTGTTACAATGGACAACCGAAGCAGAAACGGCTTTCTGCAGGTTGAAACAGTTAATAGCTTCTTCATTAGTTTTAGGACTCCCAAATTACCACAAACGGTTCTTTCAAACCATAGATTGTAAACAAGGATATATGACGTCAGTGCTGATGCAACAACATGGGGATAAGCAACGCCCCATAGCCTATTATTCATTGCAGTTAGACCCAGTGGCATGATCTTTGCCTCACTGTGTACAGGCCGTAGTTGCAGCTGCAATGGCAGTACAGGCTTCGGCCTCAGTGGTGTTATTCCACCCTCTCACATTGAGAGTGCCTCATGCAGTCTCAATAATTTTACTGCAAGAAAAAGTAGCATATCTTTCTCCTGCTAGACATCTTTCATGTATGACTATACTGCTGAGCCATCCTCATATGACAATTGAACGATGTACAACATTAAATCCATCAACATTACTTCCAACTCCTGCGGATGGCACACCACACAGCTGCCTGCAGGAAATTGAACAGTTAGCCTTGCCTAGACAAGATCTCACAGATATGCCCTTGGATGATGCCGAGGTGACATATTACGTGGATGGCTCATGCAGAAGGGGCCCTACAGGAAAGAATCTAGTGGGGTATGCAGTAGTTACAGACACTGAAATTCTAGAAGCCCAATCCTTACCACATAACTTATCTGCACAAGCAGCAGAATTGATAGCTTTGACACGGGCATGTACTTTAGCAAAAGACAAATGTGTAAACATATATATTGATAGTCAGTATGCTTTTTCTACAGTACATGTATTTGCGCAACAATGGAAAAATAGAGTAATGATAACATCTAGTGGAAAACCAATTAATCATGCGCAATTTATTTTGGAATTATTAGAATCTATTCAGTTACCTACCAAAGTAGCTATTTGTAAATGTGTAGCTCATACAAAACAACAGGATAAGATTTCGAAAGGCAATGCACGAGCTGATGCAGCTGCAAAGCAAGCAGCCTCAGACTCAGAAACTTTACTTTTGAATGAGGAATTACAACCCTCTGAGATTTTAGATTTAGACATGTTAAAGACAATGCAGATGCTTACTACAAAAGCAGAAAAACAGAAATGGGAAAAACAAGGTGCAATTCTTGAAAATGGAGTGTACATTTCCAAAGAGAAAAAAACTATATTGCCATCTAATTTATTTAGATATGCAGCTTTGTTGAGCCATGGGCAGTGCCATGTCTCAACAGGGGGGATGGTACAGTTAGTAAACCGAACATTCCAAACATACGGATTCACAAATTATACAAAAAAATGTTGTGCAGCTTGTCATACTTGTAACAAGCATCATGCACAAGGGGCATTTAAACCTAAGCAAGGAAGTTTTCAGATACCACCGTATCTGTTCCATACTATTTGTATGGATTTCATAGAATTGAGTAAGTGTGAAGGGAATAAATATTGTTTAGTCATCGTAGATATGTTTTCTAAATGGGTAGAAGCTTTTCCAACCAAAAATCCGGATGCAGCAACAGTAGCAAAAGCCCTGATAAAAGAAGTAATCCCTAGATTTGGCATTCCGGAAAGGATTTATAGTGACAACGGCACACATTTTGTGAACCAGACAATTCAGCAACTTGGGAGATTTTTTGGTATCTCCTTAAAGAACCATTGCGCCTACCACCCACAGTCAGCAGGACTGGTGGAAAGGTACAATGGTACCCTTAAGAATAAACTTAGGAAGTTAGTTGAAGAAACCCAAAAGAATTGGATACACTGTCTGCCTTTAGCACTGCTGAGTATGAGAATGGTTCCAAATGTGAAGGGTTTGACTCCCTTTGAAATGATTTTTGGGAGAGCATATTATGTGCCTCAGTGGAAAGCTCTCATGCCCACAGAACAAGAGGCTGACAGTTCATTAGCTAGTTATATGAGGAAACTGTTAACAAATAAATCTGTTTTGCAGTTTAACTCTTTTTCAGATAAGGAACAGACCAGACCGGTGGAAGCAGTTTTGGCCCCCGGGATGTGGGTTTGGCTGAAAGTGACGAAAAGGAAGAATTGGGCGAGTCCAAAGTGGGAAGGGCCATACCAGGTACTGTTGGCAACGCCTACTGCAGTCAGAGTGGCTGAGAGGACGTCCTGGGTTCATTTGACACACTGCAAACCGGTACAGAACTTTCAACTTGATAAAAACTTTGTGATTGATATACAACAGGACCAAGATGGCCAAAAACAAAGCGAATAGAAATTTAGATCAACCCCAGAGATGTTGCATAATCATTTTGTTGAGTATACATTTATTGACTGTAATTGTGACAATTTTCCTCTTGTTGTGGTTCATCCTGCACTCAACCACACAAGTGAAAGTGGGAAGGCGTGATGAAACGTCTATAGACTGGCATCTAAATTTTAACACATACCTAGCCATGAAGCGTGTATATGCAGAGACTATGAACATTTCAAATTTCTGGGTTTGTACAGCTATACCAACAGCATATGGAGGACTGATAATGTCCGCTGTCCCTTTGGGGATAAATGAGACTTGGGAGAATTTACTCTTTGATACAGGAACTGTGAGATCACAGGACAAAATAGCTTTATTTTTAGCTGTTACACAAAAAGGAATTGTATGTTTTTACAAAAATGATACACTCCAGGTGGGCTGGAGCAATTGTAACATAACCATATCTTACCGGTGTTATATTAAGAATAGCAATGGCAATATTCTTTGCAATACTAACTATGACTCATATTTGAACTCACTGAAAACAACCATGAATGACATTCACAAGAATCCTGTTTTGTTTAAACAATTGTCAGTTATAGATCAGAAAATGTTTCATGCAGGGTTAATGCGTATTAGTACTAAAGTAGAAAACTGTTATTTTATTTGTGGGAAAATGGCATATAAATGGTTACCTGAGAATTGGTCCGGCAGTTGTTTTTTGGGTTATCTGGTTCCGGCAATAAGACATACTGCAGAATTACCTTTGGGTAAGATACGAAACGTGAGAGAAGCAGCCCGAAAACCTGAAGGTCCAGTCGAGAAACCTGTAAATCCAGTTGGACGGATCGAAGCTGGCTGGAAAGACCATAATAACGTGAAAGACAAAAGTAAATTGACTCATATGGACTTGAGTGACAGTGTTATATCTTGGGCAGGAATATTCCCAGCATATGGAGCAGTCAAATCGATCTGGGAGCTGAGGAAGTTGTCGAAACTTCTCAAAGTAATGAGTAATGCGACTTTCTCTGCCCTAGAACTGGTGACTGATGAACTGAATGCAATGAGAACTGTTGTGCTACAAAATCGAATGGCTCTTGACGTCACCCTAGTGTCGAGAGGTGGTACGTGCGTGCTTATCAAAGAAGAATGCTGTATGTATATACCAGACAATAGACATGAAATTAACAATCACCTAGAGGTAATTCAGCAAGTATCAGCCATGACTGAACCAGGCCCAAACCCACTGATGGACTTTTTCCAGAATCTATTCGGGGGGTGGGGTTCCATCCTAATGAATATTCTGATTGCCATTTGTGTGGGTATACTCCTAATAGGAGCATGTGTTTGCTGTGGAATTCCCTGCATGAAAAGACTAATCAAAGATTTTATTGATGTATCTGTTACTGAAACTTTGTACCAAGATATTGAGATTGAAAAATTTATCTCAGATGACATTTTTTCTGAAGTATAGATCAAATGACTCACCTAGCTGAAAATCCTTAGTGGAAGAGGTTGGGAGATGAAATGACACTATGCATACTTCAAAATAGAATAAAAAGTATTAAAAGGAGGGAAAATGTTAGAAAAATATGCATTTAAATATACGTGAAACACTAGTTTAAAAGCAAAGTAGTATGTAATGCATTTTATTCTATTAATGATATAACAAAAAGGCTGAATTCATGTGTAAATGCAAGTAGTTTTGAAACTGCAGTGTGGCTTGTAGCAAATTGACCTCTGACCCTGGCAGTTGCTAGCTTAGCAAGTTTTAATGTTTATGCTTTTCACAAGTGATTATCTGCTGGGTCAGGAAATTAAATATGTGAAATAATGAAATCTTCTGCTCTTTCCTGCTGGGATGATTTGGCCTTGTATATGTGTTACTAAGATAGCATGCAGCTGGTGGGAAAGTGTTACAGTGAACAAAGATGTGTATTAGAAGATTGAATCTGCTATTGTATTCGAACTGGTGTGAAACCTTGAAGAAGTAACTTTACAGAAAGACATTATGTCTGACCAGGTGGATAGCAAGGCCGTATTGTTACCAGAGGAAAACTTTTTTAAAATATACAACATCAGCAGTTTTTATGAATAGAGGACTGTAAGCTAAAGTGATGTAGATGCCCTGTGACATACCACGTCAGTAAGGTGGGCACAGCTTGAATGTAAAGACTATATAAAATTGTGTGCTTCCTGTTTCATGTTAGACAAAATTATGTACTTGTACGTTTTTTGCCTCCTGGTGTACACTAGTAAACTTTTGAACCTGAACCTCCTGTGTATTGAATTCTTGATTTTATTTAACAGTGAGGTAATCAGCAGTTGGCAGTGCCTAGAGCCTACGATCTGGCACTTCTAGCCATAGCCTATGACATTCCTTTTGCAGGTCATATGGGCATAAAGCATGCCAAGAGAGATATTATGCAGAACTTTTATTGGCCTGGGATGGCAAGGGATGTAACGGGGTGCTCTAGTGCCTGTCAGCACTGCCAAAAAGTAGGCATGGCAGAATACAAGGTCAAATCTGCTTTGATGCTTTTCCCTGTGATTGAGGAGATATTTTAGAGGGTAGATATGGATATTGTGGGACCCCTGAGTACCCAACATTCCACAGGGAAAACGTATATCCTGATGGAAGTAGATTATTCTACGAGATACCCTGAGGTGGTGGCTCTGTTCTCCATTGAGGCAGAGAAGGTGGCAAATGCTTTGTTAGAGATTTTCAGTGGGTGGGTTTCCCAAGAGAAATACTGACTGACAGATGTGTCAATTTCATGTCAGACCTGGTGGCTAGTCTGTAGGAGCACTGTGGGGTGAAGCACCAAAAGACCACCCCCTACTACCCCTAAACTAATGGTCTTGTGGAGAGGGTAAACTCTACACTAAAGACCATGCAACAAGCATTTGCAGACCATTTTAAGAGTGGGACAAATATTTGCCCCATTTGCTGTTTGCATACAGAGAGGTATCCCAAGAATCCACAGGTTTTTCACCCTTTGAGTTGATATATGGGCATAGGGCAAGGGGGCCTTTAGATATGATTTATGATGAGTGGAAGGGTGAGTGCGAATCCCAGAAGGAGTCTGCTGTGGCATATGTTCTAAACCTCAGGACAAGGCTTATGGAGCTCATGGGCTTGGCCCAGGAGAACCTGGCAGGAACCCAAAAGCAGAAAAAGGTCTAGTATGACAGCAATTCTTGAGCATGAGAGTATGCCGTGGGACAGCAGGTTATGGTTCTCATTCCTGTCAGACATAATAAGCTGCTGGCAACTTGTGAGGGACCCTTAAAAGTGGTAAGGAAGGTCAGTAATTATAGCACTTTGTCTACTGTATACTTTTCTAGCTAGTTTCACTGTGTGTGAGGTATTAACTGGAAATTGTCCACTTTTATTAAGCATCTGTTTGGGTTGTTTGATTCTGATAACTTGTTTGCAGTTAAAAGCTTTCTCCAGAGGCTCCTTTATCTGTTTAAAATTTTCATTTAAAGGCTCACTGCTGCTTTTCTGCTGTGAGAAACATTTCTGCAGTTTGTTTATAAGTAGTGTGGGTATTTGTAGCATTGTCCATATTCAGGCTTGTGTTTGGGCCTAGTGTTTGTGGAGGCTGTGTGTCTGGGCACATGTTCATGGACATCTTGGTTTAGCCAAAGCCATTATGCATTTCAGTGAGAGAGAATTGTTTAAGGTCATTGGCTGGCGGAGGTCACCTGGACTACAGCTTAAAGTAAGCACCTCATTGGTTCTTTTGAGCTTATTTTTAAAAGTTGTCTCAGGTTTCAACTTTCCGTTACCTAAGAAGTTACGTTTGTGAGTGTTTCAGCCATTTCACACTGAGCTAATTGAAGGAAGGACACTGAGCAAACTCAGATCTATAATATATAACATTAAGTATCCTGTTTTTTTTTTTTTTTTTTGCTTATTTTTTTTTTTTTAGTTATTTATAGCACTTTGTCTACTGTATACTTTTCTAGCTAGTTTCATTGTGTGTAAGGTATTAACTGGAAATTGTCCACTTTTATTAAGCATCTGTTTGGGTTGTTTGATTCTGATAACTTGTTTGCAGTTAAAAGCTTTCTCTAGAAGCTCCTTTATCTGTTTAAAACTTTCATTTAAAGGCTCACTGCTGCTTTTCTGCTGTGAGAAACATTCCTGCAGTTTGTTTCCCATCCTCCCTCCATATTGGTATGATGTTCTTATAGTTGGTGTCTTTGCAGTTGCCCGCCCCTACTGTATATTTGATCTGGGACACTCCTCCCAGTCTAGTGTTATTACCTCATTCTACCTAATACAGGGAGAATATTTGAGAAGGCCAATCCACTTAGTTTCTGCTCCTCCTTTCTCTCTTTCCACTTAAAAAAAAAAAATTCTAAGCTTCTTTCCTGCCTTTCATGTGGGTAGTCTAGTCTGGATACAGATTTGCTGTGTCCAGGGCTGTTTGTGGGCTTCTGAGCCCCCAAGCCTTCCTGTGTTGGAGGGAAGCCTTCTAGCTTTATTTTGTTTCTTAGACTGAGCCAGTTTTTTAGTTTCAGCACTCAAGTCTGTTTCTTTGAGCTCAGCACTTGTTCAGAACTCATTGTAAGCACTAAATAAGCTACAAATTACTACAACACTCAACTTTCCACACTTGTCTAGAGTAAAACAGTTTCTAGTACTTAACAAATAAGCACCTATCCAGGCATGTCTAAGGGTCAGCTCCCGGTGTTTTCTCCTGTCTACCTGATGAATCTGGGCATCTTGAGGCAATGCAGCAATTGCCTCATGTGCACAGACAACCCTGTCCTCCTACTACCTAACACTAGAACCTGTGAAAGATGCACTTTATATAGCCAAACTGGAAGCAAAGCTCTGGAGAAGGTAAACACTTGCACCACACCACACTCATCACATAGTCCCTCAAAACCTACACCGCCAAAACACACGCATAGAAACACAAAATACACACCTACATTCGCGGAGGCTCTGAGTAAAAACCTGCCCAAGCAACAGGGACCTCCAAAGCAGAAACACAAGCAACCTCCACCCCCAACACAACCTAAATGACACATAACCCACAAACAGTGTGCCACTCAACCACAGCCCATAAGACATAGCAACATACCCAACACTCTAGTCATAGGTGAGTCTATAGTCAGGCACACTGATGTTCCACTCACCAGGCTAAAGAAGGAGAAAGTTACTGTCAACTGCCTGTCGGGTGCCAGGATCCATCACATAATGGATGCACTCAGGTCAATCCACAACAAGTACAAATATGGCTCTGTCATTGTCCATGTTGGTGTGAATGACTGAAACATACCTCCATGGACTACATGAAAAGGGACATGGAGGAGCTGTCCGA
The DNA here is from genome assembly GCF_019279795.1 of Protopterus annectens. Taxonomy (NCBI): domain Eukaryota; kingdom Metazoa; phylum Chordata; order Ceratodontiformes; family Protopteridae; genus Protopterus; species Protopterus annectens. Next base: position 32,305,429 of record NC_056748.1, read on the forward strand.
TCTTGTAGCCCAGGCAGGTATAACCCTAGCCCTGAGTAGCATCCTGCCATCACCCAGAATGATACCACAGTACAAGGACAAAATGATTAACTTCAACATTTGGCTAAGCTTCTGGTGTCATTCTAGGGGGATCCAGTGTCTGTCTGCCTGGGATGACATGATCGACAAACCACGATGCTTTGCCAGAGATGGCCTGCATCTGTCACCCCTGGGATTCCAGATACTGGCTAAGGCTCTAGCCACACCTATAGTGCCTTTTTTAGGCAAGGTTCAAATGACAAATTCACCTCCATAACAGGTGCAAGCAAGCAGAATCTGAGAGTACTGCTACTCAATGCTAGAAGTCTAAACCTCAAAATGCACTCACTCAAGGCACTCATTAAAATGGAGAACATCGACATCTGTGCAGTGACAGAGACCTGGTTCAAGGCTCCAGAGAGTACCCCTGCATTACCAGGCTATAATTCATACCACACCTTTCGGCCACCAAACCTGGACTGAAACACTAAAGGCGGAGGCATGTCCATATTAATTAAGGATATTCACACCTCCAGGCTAGTTGCTCAGCATAATGCATCCGAGATTATCCAAGTGCAACTAACTCTGGGCAAGACCGCAATCCAAATTGTAGCTTGCTACAGATCCCCCACCATGCCCCAGGATTCCCACTCCTCATTTCATGATACACTGGAAAATATTAGGGTACAACCTAACACCCTAATAATGGGTGATTTCAACTACCCCACCATTAACTGGGAAAACTACACACTTACCAACTCTTGTGCTCAACGTTTTATGGAATTCATAAATTCTAATGCCTTGGATCAACTTATCCACACCCCCATCAGGGGCAGCAATATCCTAGACCTGGTTATTACCAACATGGGCAACCGGTGCTCCACACCAGAGGTCAATTCCTCGTTGGTCAGATCCAACCACAAGCTAATCACCCTAGACATCCACATCCCTCCCCCACCCCCATTAGGGAAACCACCGTAAAAAAATTCTCCAAAGCCAACTTCACGCTTCTTAAGACAGAAGTGGCAAACTTCATGACACCCATGCTGACGGACAATAGAGGTATGACTGCTGAATCCTACACAAATGCAGTTTATAAGCACTTACACAAGTGCATGGATCGTGCAATCCCTAACAGAACCAAGATGCTATCCTCCAAAAAAAGGAAGCCAATCTGGTGGTCCCCTGCCATAAACAAACTCTACAACAGAAGAAAGAAACTGTTGCAAAAAAGAGTAAAGTCCCATGATTGGAGAAACTCCCTGGTCAGCATCAGTAAAAAGCTGAGATCCCTCATAAAATCCTCCAAAGCTAGTTATGAAAACAAAATCGCCATTGACTCTAAAGACAACCACAAAGTATTCTATAGCTATGTCAAGAATCTCAATGGCAACACTCAGATCTGCTCTGAGTTACAGCACAATGGCACTAAATTTACAGAATCAACTGATATTGTCAACATCCTGGCAGATAGGTTCAGTGCTAACTTTACCCCCCTTTCATCCCCTAAAGAGCCCATTTCTATACTGGAAGAATGCAACGTTCCTATAATCACAGCTGCACAGGTAAAAAACACACTCTCCGAAGCCAAGAATACAGCTTCCATGGGACCTGACAACATCCCAGGCTGCGTTCTACATGAGCTACAGAATGAGCTGGCACCCCATCTAAGTACCATGTTCAGTCATAGCCTCACCTCAGGCTATGTGCCCACTGAATGACGCACAGCAGCGGTTTTCCCACTCCACAAAGGGGGAGCCACAACGGACCCCAGAAACTACCGCCCCATTAGCCTGACGAGCCTGGTCTGCAAGGCTATGGAACGTATCATCATGGAACTTATAAACAATGACATTGATAATCTCCAAACACAGGATTCCACCCAGTTCAGGTTTGTAAAATGCAGATCATGTCTCCTAAACCTGATAGACTTCTTTGAAGCAGTCACCAAAGCCGTAGATGAGGTAAGGTGGTTCACACAGCCTATTTAGATCTCACCAAGGCTTTCGACACCATCCCCCACTCTGCAATTATAGATAAACTCACTAAACTAGGTATAAATCCCTATGTCACAAGATGGGTTGCCAACTGGCTCACTGACAGAACCCACACTGTGAAAGTAGCAGACTCCAAATCCAACTTCAGACCAGTAACAAGTGGAGTACCACAGGGTTCAGTCCTGGGTCCTCTCCTGTTTGGTATCTACTTCTCTGAAGTACAGGCTAACACAGAAGGTCTTTGACTAATGAAGTTCGCAGATGACTGCAAACTAGGAGCCATAATCAAAATTCCAAAAGATGTGGACATCCTACAAAAGGGCCTTGCTGAGACAGATGCTTGGTGTCAAAGCCATGACCTCAAGCTCAATGCCAAAAAGTTCATTGTCATCCCTTTTGGTAAAAACTCTGTACCCATAAACTACTGCATAGACGGTAGTCTACTCAACACCGAAAGTGTGATAAGAGACCTTGAGGCACAGGTAGACAGTAGTCTCTCCTATGATAATCACATCGCCACAGTAGTCAGGAAATCCTTCTACGTGGCACACCTCATCACAAAAGGTTTCTCATCCAGGAGAAAAGAGGTCATTGTTCCCCTCTACTCATCACTCATTAGACCCATTGTAGAGTACAACACCCCTTTTGGTATGTACCTCACAAGACATCTACAACAACTGGAAAGGCTGCAGAAATACCTCACAAAGAGGATTACCGGCAACAAACAGATGCCCTACGCAGGCTGTCTCAAAAAACTGCAGCTTTACTCCGTCGCATATTGCCTACTCAGAGGCAATCTCTGTCTAACACACAAAGCTATGTCAAACTCAGAGCTTTTGGACATGCTCCACTTAAAGAAATCCCAATTCCTCCGAGCTACATGCTCTAGGAACCCAAACCTTGTCACCACAATAAACAGAACATTCTGGAGGGATAGATTCCTGTCCCAGAGACTTCCCATACTCTGGAACAAACTACCTATCTATATCAAACAAAGCTCCGTATTAGCACTATTCAAGAAAAATCTTGATGACTGGATGGGTGATAGGAAATTCACCCCGGGGATCATGTCTGTGGCTCTGCTCGACAGTGTCACAGGAAAATAATTTTCTTGGGTGGTGAAAGCCAGGGTACATTTGGCTAGGCTTATATAGGCCCTAGGGCCAATAGCCTAGTACCTACCTATGAACCTATGAACAAGTCTGAGTAAAGGTTTAAAAGTATGCTGAATCAATGAATGTCACAGAAGGGTGCACTGATGATACATCTGGCAAAAAGGAGGAACTGGAAATATTGGGCATATTGATGCAGAAATAAGCCAGCAAGCTCAGCTAGTCCTAAGTGTAATTAGATTTTCTGCTCACGGGATTTCCCTAGCTTGGGTGGAGGAGACTAGATCTAGCAGGAGGGGTGGGGAGAGAGGAGGATGTGGAAGGGTATTTTATGGAAACAAAGGAAATGACATTGGGTTGTATAATCTGCAGAGTACAGTTGGAATTATACCAGGAAGTGTGCAAGTGATAACATGGAATACTGCAGTCCTATCACACCCTATAAAAAGGAAGATAGTTTTACAAAGATTGCAAAGGGCAAAATGTTAGACAGCACTGTTAAACTAAACTGAAGGCTAGAGATACTTATAAACTAAGAGACAATCTTTTTACAATTTGTTTTGTGGATCATATAACAGTGGGTCGGAAAAGAGGGCTAGCTACTCTTATTCACAAAGAGGTTAGAATTTCAACTGAAAAAGTGATATGAAGTGGAGTTGGAAGGTGGATTATTTGGATAGGGGATGATAAAGTAGAGTAAGATGGCAATTGCTAATATATATGTACCAAATGTAGACAGCCAATAATTATTTCAAGCATTTTTTTCAAACACAGAAAGGTAGCATGTCTGCAGATTTTTTTAAAATTATAGTGTGGGGGACATCAACATAGTACTAGAAGTAGTTATGGACTGAGTACTTTTGGCTAAACAGGAAAACCACATTAGGGATCACGTCAGTCACCCTGCTAGATAGAGGGCAGGGAAGTAAATATTGTGAGAAGAAATAGCCAGGGAATTGTTATGGCTAGGCTTGTATAGATCCTAGGGCCGATAGCCTAGTACCAACCTATGAACCTATGAAAACCTTAGAAGACACTTTAAATGGTCTTAATTTAGTGGATGTATGGAAGAAGATGCATCTGGATACTATAGAATATACATTTAGTACAGCCATGGTGGTGCAGCGGTTAGCGTTGCTGCCTCACAGCAAGAGGTTCTCTGGTTCGATCCTAGGCTGGGGTGCCTTCTGTGTGCAGTCTGCATGTTCTCTCTGAGATCGAGTGGGTTTCCTCCAGGTGCACCGGTTTCCTCCTAAAGACATGCTGTAGGTGGACAGGACACTCTAAATTGGCCCTAGATGTGAATGTGTGCATGTGTGTGCCTTCTGTGGAAGGCTGGGCGCCAGGCTGGCAACTCAACACTGTAAAACTCCACTGCCAATCATGAGCGGACAGGTGATCCACTGTGGCGACCCCTAACTGGGAAAAGTCAGAAGAGGAAGAAGAGGGAGACAGCAAGGCACCAGACTGGAGTATTTCTCTATTGAATTTAAATATTTAGACAATGTAGAAGGGGTGGAAATAGAAGAAAGGCATATTTCAGATTATGACCTATTTTATTGAAATTTCAATATATAGGAGTTGCAGGATATGAACAATTTTGGAAATGGGTTTCATATAAATGGGATTCCCTGGATAGGTGGTAAACATTAGCAGATCAGACAAATAGTGTTATCTCTGAAATTCAAATAGGATATAAGAAATTAGCTCCCTTTGGTGGCATGGAGTGACAGCGGTGATTAGTGTTGGGATCATGCCAGAAAAAGATATACATGGGAGGGAAACAAATTCAAAGACAGAGAGGTATGAGAAGGAGCTGAGGGACCTGCAGGGAGATGTTTCAAGGAGTTTAATCCCAAGAGAACAGCTAATTCAGGAAATCTATAGAATTAAATGTGAACTCGAAAGAATGTTTATTTCACAGGCAGAGGTGGAATGTACAGTATGAACAGGAGAGAGTTCTGGTAGATTGGATGGAGGCCCATCCCAGATATATTTCATGACTATTTAAAGAAAGGAACGGTGATCAGCATATTGGTAAAATACTGACAGCTAGAGGGTTAAGAAGTTATATGTGGAGAAGAAATCACTGAAGCCTTCTTGCATTTTTACCAGTGTTTATATGAGGAAAATTACCCTAGGAATATGGAAAGGTGGTTCCAACAGAGGCTTGATAGAAAAACACTGGCAACAGGGCATTCTTAGGACATGGATTTGTTAATAACAAAAGATGAAGTTAAGAAAGTGATACAATGTTTAAATGGGTTGGGGCAGAACTCTGGAAGCAGATGATTCCACCACAGAATTTTAAAAGTGGATGGGGACAGGTTTGATGGGAGTTTTAACAAAGTTATTTAATGACATTAGAGAGTCATAACAAACTTCTCCAACCATGATTCATGCCAGAATTGTTTTAGTACCTAAACATTTAGAGAAGAGAAAGACTCCAAGAAACTATAGACTTATATCTCTATCCTCTCTCTCTCTCTCTCTCTCTCTTGAATAGTGATATTAAAATATTAGCTAAGAAACTGGCAAGTATTTCTATTTGGATCAAGTCAAAATGGTTTTGTAAAACTAGGCAAGGGACTGATAACTGGTCGACTTTGGCAAGCTGGGCCAGGGAAAGTAGGAGTTGTATTCTCCATGATATAAAAAGGAATTTGATATGGTCAACTGCGGTTTTCTCACAGAACGTCTTGAAAAGAGGGGGTTCTGTAGAAAGTTTATAGGATGGGTCAGAAAGCTTTATTGTACCCCAACCTTTGATGTATTGGTAAATGGAAGTTGCTCCAAGACAGGCTCAATTAGCAGAGAAATGAAACAGGGATGTTTGCTGTCCCTGAGTCACTTCTTGTTGGTTACTGAGGAACTAGCAATGTTAGTTAATGCAGAATTAATGCATTTAAAAGAGAGAGGACTACAGGAAGCGTATTTTCAATTGTTTGTGGATAGCTGCATATTAATGGCTAAAGATATGGATACCTTACCTTGTGTATTAGAATGTTTTCAGAAATTTGCTGAGGCATCATGTTTACAACTTAATAAAGATAAAACTGGATAGGGGGTGTCAGAGGAAGAGGACCGTATGAACAAATTCAGAAGCCATGTTTCCACTTTATCTAAGCCTGATGGTATTTGGGCATACTTTGGAAGAAAATGTTACACAAAATTATAGCAATATTAAAGACACGATATATATTTTTTCATTTTTGAAGAAACTGCAGACAAAACATTTCTCACACTTTTACAAATATTTAGGACAAACCTTAACATATGAGCCTGACAATTCAAAAATCTGAAAATCAAAGTTGCAGAACCATATAATTTTTTTTTCTCATTTTTATCAGAAACAGTAGGATTGGAATTTACTAAATGTTAACAGCAGTAGGATTACCTAAAGCTATAACTGCTGGGTCAGATTTGGGAAGAGTGTATAAAAACATAAAAGATTGAGGAACTTTATACATCCTGTCTGCCTTTCTAGGGGCAGCTGGCTCACTGTCAGGAAAACTGCTGGTAGTAACACACACATCCTCCAAAGATGACAGAGCAGGAGGAATGGGTGTAAGTTCTGGAAAATCCTTCTGTTACAGTTTGTAGTAATTTCTGAGGGATTGAGAAACCTCAGTGTTCTCCCACTGAAAATACTGGCACATTCTAGAAATACTCTCAGAGAAAGAGGAACTTCCACAGGGAGAATCTGAACTTGAGATCTCCTCTGAGTCTGAATCAGAAATCTGAGGAGAAAACCCTGTATCTGTCCCCCCATCCTCCTCTCCAGATTCAGAATCTTGAATCTCTTCAGGAAAGGAGGTATTCCTCTTTCTTTGACCAGAAACTACCTTAGAAGAATGATCAATAGCCTGAATTAGACATTAAACCAAGTCCTGTAAACTACTCCTATCTAAGGAAATTTGAGGAGTAACTACATGCTTAGTTTTTTGCTTTTTTGACAGGAAAATGGGGTCAGCAGTGTTATTAGTGGCAGCATCAGCTTCCCTAGGGATGGGCACAACATTGTGACAAAACAAGGAAGCCTTCCTTGTTCACTCTCCCGGGATCGAGAAATGTGGCAAACCCTTGCGCATCAAGTAGACCCCAGCAGCCACAGAGGACGTGGCTAACACCTGGTCCATAGTGGCTGTAGGTGCTACACAAGAGGGATTCGGAGTAAAAGATGAGGGGTCTGAGGTACAACAAATGATCACAGCACAGGCACCCACCAGAAGCAAATTGCTAGCCTGCTGTAGTGGCAAAGGCTGTTTGTATAACATTTTCCTTTTGTGGCTGGAAGAAGGACCAGCCACGGGACTTACAGTTTGCTCCATACTCAAATGAAAATGGTGCTGCTTTCCCAGGGAAAACAAGCAGCGAATGAAAGTAAAAATACACCAAAATTTCCCCTGACAAACACAATAAAATACAGTCCATTAAAACACAAACTCCTAGATTTAAAATAACTTTCCTGAACAGGAAAGCATAAATAAACAAAATTATTAAATGAAAGTTTTTTTCTCCAAAGGAAACTTATCTGCACTGCAAAACAGCAGCACAAGCTGACCATCAATCCTCAAAAGCCTCGGGGCAGCATACTCTTCAGTGGCAATAAAGCTCTGATGGACATTGCACTCAGACTTTTCTTTTAGTCAGCTCAGCTTGAGCTGACTAACAGCTTTGGCATATGGAAGGTGTCCTGAAGCTTTGCAAGTTGGCTGGCTGTTATAGTCTTGGCAGGATATAACCCATATCGCTAAGGCTACTGCAGCAGTGATCAATACTGTTCATCATATTCGGCAAATGATACTAAGGCAGCTATCCTAGTACTTACCTATGAACACTATGGGACTGATGAAGAAAAGAGGACATCAGAGCAGAAGCCCAAGTAGCCCCAACTGCAAAGATCAAAGAAAACAGATTACAGTAGTTCAGGCACATGTTCAGGAAAACAGAACACAATCTGATGAAGAAGATTTGTGACAGACAGGAATAAGGCAAGAGGAAATTAGGGCATCCAGCAAAAACATGAATGGATTGTATGAGAGAAGACCAGCAACAATTAGGCATGACTACTCAAGAAGGTAGGAGAGTGGCATTAAATCAAGAGAGACACTTAATGCAACACCCTAACACCATGCAGAAAATGAGAAAAGGGGGATTGATAATGATGGTGATGATTATGGTAGAGTGCTGATCACAGCATGACCAATATTTATTTATTTTATCTGACATTTGGTAACTGGGAAAGTCCGACTTGGAACAAAGCCAATTTTCAGTGGAGGCCTGGGGAGAAAAACTCCCGATGCATGTCTTTGTAATATATTAGGCTCAGCCTGGGAAGTAAAACCATGGCCAAACAGTAAATAAGAATAGGAATAAGTTATTTTGTTTTCTTTCGTGGGAATATTTACAAGTTGGGTCAATCTAAGGTAACTTAGGTAACCATTGATATCCTTTCTAGCATGGCCTAATGTATTGATGTGAAAATCTCCTACAAGGAGAAGATTATTTTTTTTTGGGCGAGAAAAGGTTGATAAGTCTGTGAACACAGTGCCTATATGTGGGTAGGTCGTGGTGGGAGTAGACAAGGCAGATAACGATTACAGAATAATCACCTAGGGTTGTATTAGCTATAAACCAGTTAGGGGGATATTCATTAGTAGATTGAAAATACAAAAAGTAATTTCTAATTATCAGGTAGTAGCTTCCACTTCCTCTAACGGAGTGATCCATATGGTTTGATTTGTAAAACTAAAAGCAGATGTTTACATTTTATGAATCAAGTTTGTCATGTTTTACAAAATGCATGAAAATCATAGTTGCCATGTGAAGCCTGGGCATGGATGCCACAAAGTTTGCCATTTATGCTGCCAGCATTTAGTAGGCCAAATCTGGAGGCTTGAGTAGGTATCCCAAATAAGCTGTATCTGGGTAAATATACTGACAGAAAAAGGGTATAACAGTTAGTCCTGGAAGAGGCCCTCAACTAGTTTTATTCCAGAGAAAGAAGCAACCAAGGCTCCAACGAGGGGGAAGTTTTATTTTAGAGGTTGACCGAGTGGAAGTATGTGAGAGAACGTGCACCTTTAGTGCAATGCTAAGGGAAAGATATTGGGTAAGTAAGAGTGTTAAGTATCACATTATGTGATATATTGTACTACATAATATAGATGGGTGAGTCTAGTAGGAAAGGTATGGCGTTCCTATTAGCTTGTCGAACACTCAAAAGAGTGACTGCTCTTTGAATGACAGGTAATATTCGAAACCACAAAAACTCGAACAGCCGGAAATGACGATTTTTTTCCCAGGGGAAAAAAATGCTGGGCCATTGTCGGGACTTTGCAGTTTCCTCCACTGTAGTGTGATCTCGGAGTTGGTATATTTAAGTAGGGGGTGTGTGGAGGGTGAAGACCCCCCCACACTTTATTTTGTTTGTGGATTTTTTTGGGGGGTGGGGGCAGCGATTTTTTTTCCTGGGAAAAAATTGCTGTTCTGGCTGTTCAAGATTTTGTGGTTTCGAATATTAGCTGTTGATCAAAGAGCATTTGCTCTGTTGAGTTTTCGACAAGATAATATGAACCCAAGGTATGTGTGTAGCTGTTGTGTTCCTTTGTGCTGTGTTTGGTAAAATGATACAGGAAGTGTGGCTATAAGTAAAATGATGGCAAAAAGAGAGGTGATGGCTGTAATAAGGAAAACTAGGCATTTGTATCTAGTTGGCAGAATCCATATTGAACGGGATGGCATAAAGCTACTGCAACACTGTTAATATTAGGTGTCTGATATCAGAGACAACAGATGGGTGGATGGAGGACTAAATGTTCAATGGGCAAGGTAAGTGTAGCACAGAGAAAATGATTAAGTGTTAGAATTATGAGGAAACAGCAGAACTAGAAGAGTAGAGACAGTAGGAAAAGCACAATGTTTAGTGCTTTTTGGAGTAGTATATGATAATGCAGTAGGCAGGGCAGCTAGCTACAAGTGCTTGGTTTTGGCTTCTGAAAAGGTATCGTGAGGGGAAAGGCAATTGAGGCTGTGCAGGTGTTGCTCATTCTCCTACTGCTCCCACAAGAAGGTGACGGTGAGCTAGCAGGGGAGAGGAGTAAAGATTATTACAGTTCTTTTTCTTGTTTTTAAACACCTTTATTAAATTATCACTTTAGACAAAGACACATATACATTAATAGGAAAGAAAACAAACCATACCAACATTTATCATATTCATGCATTATACATTAATTACACGTTTTTGACAACTATTCACTCCAATATTACACAAACTACTCAGTTTCTGACTTCCCTCAAAGCACACTATCCTCCTGCTGAACATTATTCTGCACGTACTGTTCCCACAAATCCCATTTATTTCTATGTAATTTGGCCTTTCCATTTTCTAGTGCTCTCACCTTTATCTTCTTTGTAATATTAATTACTTCAGTTACAGTTTATTAGATTTTGATTTCTATTTTCTAATTGCTTTTTTTTGCAGCCAATAGTGTTTTTATTTATTTACTTATAAGAGCTCATTTTGACTATGTCTTCATGTTTGATGACAAATATTTTATTCAGAAAGTGGGAGTAGCTATGGGCACCATGTGCGCAAACAGTTATGCAAACATGGTGCTTGCCCAATGGGAGTACATGTATGTTTTTAATGATTGTAACCTATTTAAGGAAAAGATTTTATATTACAATCATTTTGTGGATGATGTGTTTCTTTTGTGGGGAGGTACCACCCAGGAACTGAGGCCCTTTGTTGGTTATTTAGAGAGCACTACAGATTTTTTGAGGTTCATGTACAATGAATTGAATATTAATGCTGACTATCTTGATGCCAGTGTTCAGGGGGTAAAAGGTGACTTAGTCACCAGAATATTTGAAAACCCCTGCAAGGTAAACAACAAGCTACACTCTAAGAGTATGCACCCCAAGAAGACTAAAATGAATGCTATGAAAGAGCATTTTTACAGGTCAGCAAGGTTGCATAATAGAGATAGTGACATGCACGTCCATTTTGATACTCTGTTTGATGAATATAAACAAAGGGGGTATACACAATTTGATGCTGGAACAGCACAGAATGATGTGATTGTACGTAGATCTGATAGAGCTAGACCTTACTACAGTACAGAGAATGTTGGTACATCAGAGCACCCTGAGTGGAATGATACCCTTAGGATGTCTATTACATATTCAACTGATGTGGACTCTGTATGTAATATAATTAAAAGACATTGGAAAGTCCTCACCTCAGACCCCAAGTTCAAGGATGACTTAGATGAACAACCACGTTTTACCTATAAGAATAATGTCTCTTTGAAGAAACACCTGTGTTATAAACCTCTATCACTGAACAGTGAAGTCAATACAGCCACACCAGGGACTTGCATGTAGAGAATGCAATGTCTGTAGTTATATTAGGACTGACAATGTTTTATGCATCCTATGAATGGACGTTTGTATACTTTTGATGTATCTGCTAATTGTAATAGCAACAATTTAGTATACTTAGCAGTATGTGAAATATGTGGTTTCTACTATGTGGGTATGACCACTAGACAATTAAGAAATTGTATCAGGGAACATGTATATGCCATCAATAGAAAGGATGATAGAAATGCTCTTGCCAAGCATGTATTTTAACAAGGGAATGATCATGTGTTTAAATTTTTGGTTTTGGAGCTTGGCAAAATAACAGCAAGAGGTGGTGATGTTAAGACCCACATTAAGTGCTTAGAAATTAAATGGATATATAACTTGGCTGCAAATAGAGGCAAGGATTTAAACTGTAGTGTTCCGTTAAAGCCTGCACTGAGATCTAGGGCTTTAAGGTAATTGAGCCTATTAGGTGTTTAATTGCTACCTTATAAAATCATGGTGGATTGTGTGCATGGTAGATCTGATGAAGCAACATTTGTTGCGAAAGCGCTCATCTCACTTGTTTCCTTTGGATTTACTCTGGCTTTACTGTGGACTTTATCATGTTTTATTATTTTTTACTTTTTATTAAAGAGTACTTCTGCTACACACTGGACTTTTTCATTTTCTAGTACCTTTATTAAATTATCACTTTAGACAAAGACACATATACATTAATAGGAAAGAAAACAAACCATACCAACATTTATCATATTCATGCATTATACATTAATTACACGTTTTTGACAACTATTCACTCCAATATTACACAAACTACTCAGTTCCTGACTTCCCTCAAAGCACACTATCCTCCTGCTGAACATTATTCTGCACGTACTGTTCCCACAAATCCCATTTATTTCTATATAATTTGGCCTTTCCATTTTCTAGTGCTCTCACCTTTATCTTCTTTCTAATATTAATTACTTCAGTTACAGTTTATTAGATTTTAATTTCTATTGTCTAATAATTGCTTTTTTGCAGCCAATAGTGTTATTTATTTATTTATTTTCCAGAGTAGATCACTGATCTCCATGGACCTTTTTCAGACTCAGTCCTGGGGCAGTGTCTGGTTAAGTGACTTGCTCAGACTCACAGTTAAATGATGGAGGCTGAGGGAACCATACCTTGAACCACTGGATCACAGGAAACAGCTCCTTAATCCTCTAAGCCAACTGCCAGGCGAGTGTTAAATTTAGTAAGGCAGTTCTTGACAGAAATAACACAGCCAGGAAGATGATACAGCAAAGGCTATCAGATACTGTTACTGTTTCTTAGACCGCTTACCAGCAAGCAGTAGGAATTGAAGGATTTCCTACCGCTCTTGGCAGTAGAAAATGGATGTCTCAGTGATTAGTGATGAGGTAATTAAGACTCTGTGTGATGTCATCCTGCTCAAGTATAGTGCACTGGACTGAGTGATAAATGCTGTAACTGCTTCATAATGCTCTGACCAGGAAGACTTGAGATATTATATACACTGAGACTTGTGTTATGAAGAATGGACAGAAGGAGGGTAAAAGGGATATTGTGACTTACTCTACTACTTGTCATGACCACTACGTGACAGGTGCATGTAGTGGAAGTAAGTTACTGCTACCATGTGGGGAAACAGCCAAGCTACAGAAAAGGTAGCAGGACAGGGTAGCACAGCTGGACAGTACATGTACACATGGAGGAGGTACGACAGTATTACTTTATCCAGCTGTTGTTTTGTTCTTACTGCTTCAGTTAGAGACCCAGCTCAGTTTTGCTAGACTGATTACAACTTAGATCAGCTGTGCCTCTAGTATACAGGGAAATTACCTAGCAGATTTGCATAACTGGAATAGCAACTTACTCAATGTTGGAGAAGAAGTAAGACTACTGCAGTCATGGTGAACCTTCAAAATGTGTTCGATATGCAAGGGTGAATATGTGTAATGCAAAAATGACTAAATAGCTATGTAAAACAGAAAAAGAAGGAGTGAAAGAGTGGGTGGGGGGCTTAAGTGCAACCTACTGGAAGGAGATTTATCTACAACCTAAGTTTTCTGAAATCTACAGGAGCAGGTAGAAAACAGGAATGTATCTGCCACAAAAAAATTAGGAGTTAAATTAAGTGGAATGAAGTACAGACATTGGAAGGGTGACATAACACTGAAGGAAGGGAATTTCTCTCACTCCAAAATGCCCGTGCCTGGGCTGTGATACTGGGAATAATGATGTCACCAACAATTCCAGCTGAGTTACAGATCTGTAAGTGATGGGGGGGGTCCTTTCAGAATTCCCTCTTGGACAGTGACAGCTGTTTAGTGCCTATTCCTTTTATTAGTTATTAGGCCCCATCAGAGAGCATATTACCAATGATGTGTTCTTTCTGAAACTGGTGCTCCCTTAGTGCCTGTACTTAGTACACAGAGGACTTAGGGATATTAGTCTACTCAGTCATCAACTCCATTCACAGTGCAGGGCCTGTACTCACTACATGCAGCACTGATAATGCAGCAGCTCTGCCACAAGACCCAACTCCCAAAAGTTTCCACTAAGAAGTTTCTCATTGTACAATAGTCTGTGGACGCTACATATGACCCCAATGCTGCAGGAACTCTGCCACAAGATTCAACTCAGAAAAGTTTTCACTGATAATTTTGTCATTGTACAATAACCTGTGGTTACTACATATGACCCCAATACTGCAGGAGCTCTGCCACAAGACTCAACTCATAAAAGTTTTCACTGAGAATTTTGTCATTGTACAATGTAATCAAATTTAACATAACAACCATTGTAGTATATTAACTTCAGCTTGTCAAGCACATGCCTGCCCTATGCTAAAACGTGGTTGTGAACCCCCCCAAAGGAGTAACCCCTGCACTCTAAGGCCACTAAGTTGGCACTGTCCTTTCTCTTGACCAGTAGATTGCACTGTATATGCCAGAAAACCTGGTCTGATTTGTGCCTGTTTGGTAATTGTTTTGTACTGGCTATAAATGCATTACTCTCTGTCATAATTTGACCTCAGAGTGGGGCAATTACACAACTGGGCTTCACTCCTCAATGGTCTCCTGGACCACATGCCTAATAACCAGTTATGAAGATCTGCTCTGGTTTACAGCACAACAGCATGCAAATTACAGAACCAACTGATATTGCCAACATCCTGGCAGATAGGTTCACTCCTAACTTTAACCCTCTCCCATCCCCTAAAGGGCCCATATCTATACAAGAAGAATGCAGAGTCCCTGTAATCACAACTACGCAGGTAAAAGCTGCACTCTCTAAAGCTAAAAACACAGCATCCATGGGACCGGACAACATCCCAGGGTGCGTTTTACATGAATATCAGAACGAACTGGCTCCCCACCTAAGCACCATTTTCAATCATAGCCTCACGTCAGGATTTGTGCCCACTGAACGGCGCACAGCAACAGTTATCTCACTCCACAAAGGGGGAGCTACCACTGATCCTGGGAACTATTGCCCTATTAGCTTGATGGGCCTGGTCTGCAAGGCCATGGAACGTATCACCATGGAACTCATAAACAAAGACATTGTTAACCTCCAAACTCTGGATCCCACCCAGTTTGGGTTTGTGAAAGGCAGATCATGCCATCTGGACCTTTTTGACTTCTTTAAGGCAGTCACCAAAGCTGTAGAAGAGGGTAAGGTGGTTCACACAGCCTATCTTGACCTCACCAAGGCTTTTGACACCATCCCCCATTCTGGAATTATAGCTAAACTCACTAAACTAGGTATAAATCCCTATGTCACAAGATGGGTTGCCAACTGGCTCACTGACAGAACCCACATTGTAAAAGTTGCAGACTCCAAATCTGACTTCAAACCAGTGACAAGTGGAGTACCATAGGGTTCAGTCCTGGGACCTCTCCTGTTTGGTATCTACTTCTCTGAAGTACAGGCTAACACAGAAGGCCTTTGACTAACGAAGTTCACAGATGACTGCAAACTAGGAGCCACAGTCGAGTCCCCAAATAATGTGGACATCCTATAGAAGGGCCTCACTGAGGCAGATGCCTGGTGTCAGAGCCATGGCCTCAAGCTCAGTGCCAAAAAGTGCAGTGTCATCCCCTTTGGTAAAAACTCTGTACCCATGAACTACCACATAGGCAGCAGTCTACTTAATGCCGAATGTGTGATAAGAGACCTTGGGACCCAGGTGGACAGTAGTCTCTCCTTTGATAATCACATAGCCACAGTAGTCAGGAAATCCTTCTACATGGCACACCTCATCACAAAAGGGTTCTCATCCAGGAAAAAAGAGGTCATTGTTCCCCTCTACTCGACACTCATTAGACCCATTATAGAGTACAATGCACCTTTTGGAATGTACCTCACAAGACATCTGCAGCAGCTGGAAATCCCACAGAAGTACCTCACAAAGAAGATTACTGGCCTCAAACAGATGCCCCATTCAAAAACTCCAGTTTTACTCCGTAACATATCACTTACTCTGAGGTGATCTCTGCCTAACATATAAAGCTATGTCAAACCCAGAGCTGTTGGACATGCTACACTTAAAGAAATCCCAATCCCTCAGAGCTACATGCTCTAGGGACCTAAACCTTGTCACTACAATAAACAGGACATGCTGGAGGGATATATTCCTGTCCCAGAGACTTACCATACTCTGGAACAAGCTACCCATCTATGTCAAGCAAAGTTCCTCATTAGCACTCTTCAAGAAAAATCTTGATGAGTGAATGGAAAATAGGAAATACACCCCGGGGATTACTTCTATGGCTCTGCTCAACAGGGACACAGGAAAATAACTTTCTTGGGAGCCGTAAGCCAGGGAACCTTGTTGGCTAGGCTTACTTAGGCCCTTGGGCCGATAGCCTAGTACCTACCTATGAACTTATGAACCTATGTAGCATAGTGCATTTAGTGGATTTGCTGAATATACAGATGTCAAAAGAGTTTTTTTAATGTTAAATTTTTACTTAACATTTTCATAATATGTAAGGAAAAAAATACACGCTCACGCAATCTATGTGATGTACACAATATCAAATGACTGCACCCTGAGGCCAAAGTGGTAGCAAGGCAAAAGTGAACTTCCCCTCAGCAACTATGTGACCATGAAGATAATATGAATAAATTATTATGGGTAAATAGCCCCCCACACACAATGATTTTGATGTGTGTGCAGTATTGTTTTTATTTCAGCAATGAAATCATTTGACATTGACAGTTTCAAGTTCAGATCCCTTTCCTTAAACTGCGTTTGAGTCCATTTATTTCCTTTACAACAGTATTAGTGTTCACATTAAATGCCTTCATGTCACCTTATACCCCAATGATATAACTCTGCTGAGGCAATTCAGGGTTTCCTAGACAGATATTTCTTGCATGTTTTGTTGTATGAATATCCATGTGCCTGGCAGGACCCCATTATGTCCGTTGTCTGTATAATGGATCTACAGTTGGTAAGGTGAAAGCTCAAATTAAAAAGGCCTGTAGGTTCACAATGCTCCTGTCACCTGAGGCTTGAGGGAGTCTTCTGTAAGAATATTAATGGTTCATAGGTGCTTACTAAGCGTACAATCAAAAGAGACCATTGGGAATCTTAGCCACATAACCCAGCACTGTGAGAGACTAACAATGTCTCCCGTTAAGTAGCTTCCACCAATGCAGTCATCTAGACTGGCTTTAATGGTTGCTAGGGAAGAACTCTGCTTAATTTTATTTATTTATTTATTTCACATTTGTTAACTGGGTTAGTCCAACTAAGTTTGCAAATAAACCCATTTTCAGTGGAGACCCAATGGGAAAGAGCCCCAGCAAACAATAGCAAAGGTAAACATACAGAACAAAAACTATTTAAAAATAACAATGCAAACACGAAATTAATTATAAAGAGAAAAACAAAAGAAAAAAATATGAACATTAATGGTTGCCCTGATAGCAGTGGTCAAAATGTACTACATATGGGAGTAAAAACAAAAAGATAACCATTGTTCAAAAGAAGGAAAATGTATAGACATTGATAGGAAGTGGGGGGGGATAAACAGTGTGGAGAATGGGAGGGGGGAGAGAAAGGAGGGGGCTATAGTAGGGCTATAATAGTAGAGCTGAGGGTTTAGGAGGTTAGTTTAAGCAGAAGTTACAACAGAGAAAGAAAGTTAGGAGATGCAACAGTTTTTACTTTAGAACAGACTAAGACTACGTGTGGTCAAGGCAACGGCATCATTTCAACTTTAGTAGGCAGGATTTAAGCTCCTTTTTAAAACAGGGAAAGGAAAGGTTGGATCTAATATGGACAGAGAGTTTTTTCCAATTTACTGAGATAGAGTCTTTGTAAAGTAGTTTGCGAATAACTATTAATAACTAAATTAATAGGTAAGGGCAGTCTATTTCAGAAGCAGGATATATGTTCAGTTAGGTATCTGTCCACCATCTGGTGGGGTTGATGTGGTAGTATAGGTTTAGCTCTCTAGAGTGCACGTTTGCCTTACCACTAGTTCTATTTAGGTGAAGGAATTCAAAAAGAGGAGGATTATTTATAGCATAGAAGGCTGGGCAGAGATCACCCTTCTGGGGTCTACATGACAGAGGAACAGAGATCCCAATAGTTAAGGGCACTGTAACCTGATATTTTTTTTGTGAGGAAAAATCAAGGCCCCAAGATTGAATACAATCATTAATTTTCTCTTGGACTCATGCATAATATTGTGGAGCTTTAAATTATTATTAACAAAAATGCTACTTTATTAATTGTTCTCCTTGTCTTGGATCATCATTGTTCTCATTGCAGAAAGTGTGTAGCTACCGGTTACAGACAACTAAAGACATTCATCTTTATCTTTTACAGCTTGAGTAATGCCTCCTTTACAAAATATTGATTAACTATAATTACCACTTTCTCAGGTCCCATAATGAAGATGCACATATACTCAAGAGACTTGTCTTCTGAATATGTGAGAGAGATTGTGCCCTTTCCAAAATGGCCACAGCTATCTTGACTACTTCAGAACGCTTCACACGCGGGTCTTTCACACAAGAATACAACACTGGGCAGTACAAGTGATTACCAACCTGGAACTCTGGCGTCTAAGCATGTTTCTGTTTGCACATACTTATTATTAGCACATTACCAGACTGCTATTAATATATTTACTACTTGTTCACTGTTAGTGTCCATGTTTATGTTTTTCATAAGTAAATACTATTAGTGGTTGGCTTACTTAGTATTATATCTGGTGTTTTTTGTACAGTGTATCAGTCTCACATGTACTATACTTCTTGTGCCTTGTTGTGATTCTGCATTTCTGGGTGACTTTGGTCTGGATCATTGCTAACAATGGTCCTTTTGTTACTTCACTAGTTCGCTACACAAACACACACGCACGCGTACATACATCTATATATATATATATATATATATATATATATATATATATATATATATATATATATATCTATAAAGAGAGAGGGAGAGAGAAAGAGACAGGAGACACAGAAATAAATATATGTTTTTATATATATGTATGTGTAGAGAGAGACAGACACATGCACATATAAATATATGTATAAAGATTGACAGCCAGACAAATATATATAGATATATATATATATATATATATATATATATATATATATATAAAAGGAGAGACAGTCGTACACACATGCGCACACACACACACACACACACACACACACACACACACACACACACACACACACACACACACACACACATATACATATATACAGACTGATAGAGACACACACATACTTACACAGCAAGTTTATAGCTTAAAGTACAAAAAATTAGAAATAAAAAGTAAAGGAATGTAACATTAGAAACTGTTGGCCTATCAATAATCACTTTCCATTAATTAAAACATTAGCAAATTAGCTCTCACCAAAAATGAAAGAATTTAAAAAAGGTATGAAACAGAGTGCCATTTTTATTTTCTGTATAAAACAATGTGATATAGCATACACAAGTCTGTGGCAGTGTGTGCTGATTATATTATAATGCATGATATACAGTTCAATCATGTTCATTTCTATTTCTGAAAAATTACAATCCACAGTATTCATACTGAACTATCACATATTATCCATGTAAATAAGATCTTGTATCAAAAATATCACCTTTCATGGCACTCGTTTCTGTAACAGAATCTTCTAATAATTGATTTATCACTAACAGAACTTGTATTTCCACTACTAAGAGACACCTACAGTGATTTATAACTGACACATCTCATATTCTGTCTTGTGTAGAGGTGACTACACTGATTTATAAGTGACAAAACTCATATTCTGCTTCTGGAGATATGGTTACAGTTACCATAATTAACATAATTAGTTTTTCTTTCAGTAAGACATTCTCAGTTATAAAACAAAGAGGTTGGGCATTTGGCCTAGAGCAAAGCACATTGTACTAGTTAGGCATGCAGTAGCTTTGAAGGGATTCATACGAAGTAATATGTCCAAACAGTACATTTATGTAACCAAAACAACTGAAGTACCTTACTATCTGCTAAATTAAAAAAAAAAACTGATAGCAAATCCTGATGTACTGTATAGCAAGTTAGGAGACATACAATAGGTTCATAGGTTCATAGGTTCATAGGTGTGTACTAGGCTAATGGCCCTGAAGTCTTTACAAGCCTAGCCCATAGAAGTGCCCTTGCATTGTGCCACCTGACGTTAGTTCCCAGTGCCTCTATCAAGTAGACCCACTGGAGTGATCCCCAGGGTGAACTTTATTACCCATCCACTCATCAAGATTTCTCTTGAAGAGTGACAGTGAGGTGCTCTGCTTGACATGTATGGGAAGTCTATTCCAGAGCATGGGCATTCTCTGGGTGAGGAACCTGTCCCTCCAGCAAGATTGCGGTAATGAGGTTGAAGTCTCTGGATTGTGTGGTACAGAAGGATTGGGATTTCTTTAGATGTAGCATTTCTAACAGAGCTGGGTCAGACATGGCTTTGTAAGTCAAGCAGAGATCGCCTCTAAGTTGGCGATATGAGACAGAGAACTTTTGAGTCTGTCCATGTAGGACATGTGTTTAATGCCTGGGATCCTCTTCGTGAGGTACTTCTGTGGCCTCTCCAGCTGTTGCTTGACAGACACTTCACAGAAAACAGTAAACGTTATTTTAAAAACAACCATGCTGGACTGCCCCAGCTTTTTCACTGCAGATTCTGGACACTTGCCTAGTTTATCCTGAGAGATCAGATTTATAGAAGATAAACCTTAACAGAAGTGGTAGCTGGAAACACCAAAGCAGGGTTTGCAGACAAGGGATCAAAGCAAGGTGGAGAAAATATTTTTTTAGAAAGAGCCTCAGTAAGCCAAGACAAACTACAGGCTTAAAAAAAATGTTCTGAATTGTTAGCTGTGACCAAGGCCAGATGACACCTAATATTTCTAAGGCCTGCAATTATTTATAAAGCTTTTGCCATTCATTAGAATATAATAGATAATATATACATTGGACTAAAATAGCATTTACCTGTCAAAGTGTTGTAAGCTGCATGTTTCATTATCAAGAAAGATACAAGAGACAGACGTTCTGGCACTCTTGAAAATGATAAAACTCAGCGTGTATCTAATACAGGCAGTGACCCACTGAAGAGTTATTTCACATTTTCTTTCAAGACCACTGGAACATGTGTCTTCTGTCACAAAAAGCAACAGAGGCAGAACATTTTAAATTTAAACATTTTAAATGTAACAATTCATCTTGCATGTGGCATACAATGTGTCCTACATGAGGATAGCTACCGATAGTACATTTATTTATATTTAACTTATTAAGGTCAGGAGAAGTGAGAGAAGTATAGAAACAGGCTTATGAAGTCCCAGTTTATAAAAATGGGACAAAGGACATAGTGCAAAACTGCAGACCAGTAAGTCTGCTAAGTGTCACAAGGAAATGCTATGTATACTGTCTTATTACATCCTTAAAGTGGAACGAGTCATAACGTTTTGTTAGATGTCATACAGCATGGCGTTTCATCTGGTCAGACAACAATAAGAAGTGTAATTGATTTTTATGGAGTGACCAGTACGGCACTAGACCATGGCCTCTCTATGTTAGCAGCTTACCTAGGTCTATCTAATACCATTGCTACGCTGCTATATATGGGGATCATATATAGTTTGAGCAATGCAGTTAATCCGTATCTCGTCAGATGGATTTAAAAAAAAAATAGCTAATATTCAAAAAACAGAATGTGACTGTACTGGCTAAAAACATCAGGACACTAAATGACCGATATGGTGTTGTTTTTAATCATGCAGTTTTATCATTTCCTACACTTGACAAGGCCTGAGTTTCAAAATATGTTGATGAAGGCACACCAGGTATTCTGCTAACTTCAAATGTTCAACAGAATAAGAATGTATTTATTTATTTAAACTCCATAAATACCTGAGCCTCTAGTGTATGATTAAATTGTAATGTAAGCAAACGTAAAGTGATATTTGGATCTCTGGACAGCACTGGACCTCCTTGCCTGAATAGTTAAAGCATGTAAGAGGGCAGCGATAATAAAAGCTCTTATAATAACAATTAACAACAAATAGTGTTTTTATAATCACTCCTCACTAGTGAAAAATAAGGTGATTTAGACACTAGGTCTGTTATTAAGGTCTACTTCATGTTGTCAAAGGCCAACAATATCGAAGCTGATATTGTCAGCACCAGATTAGCGAAAGCAAAAAACATTGAATGTTTAAACGGAAATCTCTGTAAGGGGAGAGTTCCGTTTAGTTCAATGTAGTGCGGTCTTGGAGTTGGTATATTTAAGTAGGGGGATGTAGGGGTGCAGGGGGGCTTGCCCCCCTGCTTGCAAAGGTAAGTTTTTATTTATTTTTGTGTTTAGGCATTTTTTTTTATCTTTCGATGTTTCATAATTTGATGATATGGTGTCGACCATATCAGATTCGATATTCTGAAACTTCGATACGATAATATAGATGCATTATTTAGAAGAAAGGCAACAAAGGATAAGGTAATATGGGATCTACATAAATCCTTAATCTACCCATTACTGGAGTATAATGTAACATTTATTTATCTACACATGTTATGAAATAAAAAATACTTGGTTCAGAAAAGCTTCATTGAATGCATTATTTGTTGAAGGGAATACTCGTACCAAGAGATGTGATTAAAATTGAATTTGTATGGTTTAACTAACAAGAAGTAAACTTTAAATGCTATATCAAGCGTAAATTGATACTGCTTCTCAGATGCTTTAGGAAATGTAGTTCAGAAAAATTATGGGAATGCTTCCATATTATTGCACTGATTCTACGGGTAACAGACTGTTGCTATGCTTTGGAAGTGTCTTTTATTCAGCATTAGTAAGTCTAATAATGTCAGAATTTAAGCATAAATAGACTTAATGGCAGGTCATAACAAATATATTCCAAGTCTGTGTTTCATGAAGGCCTGGTGTCCTGAACACGTGTATCCAAAACGTATATATCTCATATGCAGTATGTATTAGTTTTGTTTGTATGCACTGTAGTTTAAAACTACTTAATTACTGCTGGTGAAAGTTCATTTGTTTAGGTTTTACAATGTACCTTTTCAGCTAAAGTACCTCAAAGTATATTCAACTCATGATACTGGTAATAGGTCTAAACATACCTTTGTTGATTTTTTTATCTCATTTACATTTAAAGTAGAATCTCAGAGTTTTCCTAGACTTACCTATATCTATTTCCTTTATTTTGTTGATTAACTCAATTTCAACTCAAACCAAAACAAAATTAAGTGGAAAAATACTCTCCAAGAAACAAGTATCAATAATTCCCCAATCTACTAAAATCCTTCTGGAAGGAGACATTCACCCTAATCCTGGCCCCACCTACCACAATGAACATCAAGACAATTTTCTTCCACACACTATTCTAACCCTACGACAGTCAACTACCAACCCTGATAATATTGCTGCTATAAATGTTAGAAGCATAAAAAATGCAATTGCTGAACTACGTGCCTGGATTATCCAACATAAATCTAAATTTCTTGCTGAAACTGAAACCTGGCTTAAACCTAGCATAAACAACTCCAAAATTACACCTCCCAGCTATAATATCATCCATAATGACCATATAAAGAGGAAAAGTGGTAGCATTGTTTTAATATTTCTCAACGCCTACCACATTTCCCATTATAACAAAACAATATCAAAATTCAATTCAGTAGCGCTTCTTATTACTTTCCTGAAATTAAACAATTATAAACAAATATGTATTAGTGTTCTTTACATCCCTCCTGGTGACAATACAGCTATACTGGGAGATATCCTGCACTGGATATCCATAAAAATTGCGGAAGAAATACTACTACAAGGTGATGTGAATGTCAATTCACTGGACATAAACTCTAAATCCCCTACATCTAGCATGAACTTATTTGGTTTCACACAACTAATTAATAGCCCGACACATCATAGCAAGACATCAAATTCCTATTAGATTGGATCCTAGTATCAGACCCTGACAAATACATCACCTCAGTTACAATGTCTGACTGTCTCAGTGATCATCTCCTGATCTAGACATCTCACATATCCACTTAAATAGCATGTTTATAAAACACACACAACTTTGCCAAGTTTAACTCAGACATGTTCATTACTAACCATTCATCTAGTAAATGGAACTTTCAAAAATCTTTCCCTTAGATGATGCTGTAATTGAATCCAGTGCAACTTTCCTGAATAGCCTTGCACCTCCTAGAAGGAAGAAACTAAAAACAAATAATGCAATTTGGCTATCCAAAATGAGTAGAATGCTAATGCAGGATAGAGAAAAAGCATGGAAAGAATTGCAAAAATATAAAACACTGCAATATCTTGAAAAGTTCAGAATGCTTCTCAATCATAACAAAAATCAAATGAATGAAAAAAAGTATAATATAATAACTTTCAGAACAATAGTAAATACAATCCTAAAAAATTCTAGACAGCCATTAAAGAAATCTTGCTCCTGGCGATAAATTCAACCTTAACCCCTCCCCAAATGACTCATCACTTGAAACTGCAATACAGTTCAGCTCTTATTTCATAGATAGTATAAAATCTCTAACTAAGGATTCTCCAACATCTAATCTTAACCCTGCCTACCAGCCACATACATTCACTTTCACCTTCATACATGTGCCCAAATCCTATAAAAAAACTATTCAAACTCAAATCATGCTCTACTTTAGCTGATGACCTTCCAAGTAAATGTCTTAAAATAGCAGCCACTAGCATTACCTACCCTGTCTCAATCCTTATAAACAGGTTAGTCCATGAATCCCACGTTCCTTCTCTCTGAAGAATGTCTCACATTATCCCTCTGCACAAACGAGGACATTCAACAGACATTACTAACTATAGACGTATAGCAATCTTATCCCTCCTCTTCAATATACTTGAAAAAATGTATTCAAAAACAATTGCTAAACTATCTCCTGTCGGAAGAACTCTGATCTCCCACACAACATGGCTTCCATCCTTCCCATAGTATAAACACTGCATTTCTAACCTATAAAGATACTGTCAATAAAGCTAAAGATAATGGCAAACTAGTCTCCTCCTTATGTCTATACTTACCTAAAACCTTCAACACGTTATGTCACGTCAAACCTCTACTTTGAATGTCCTCTTTAGGTCTCTCTCTTAGCCCACCCTTCTATGGTTCAAACGTTATCTGTCCAATAGGTATAAGTAAGTAAAATGGCACTCCACCCACTCTCCATACCTCCCAGTCACCATTGAAGTACCACAAGACTCTATCCTTGATCCCTTTCTCTTTAACATTCTCACCAACACCATCCACAAAACAGGCCTCCTAATAAGTACCCAGATGACTCTATAATCATTTGCACATCAGACAATGTGGCACACCACCAAAAGATTGATCGGGAAGTTTTAACAGCCACAGAATTATGGATTTGTAACTCACAACTCATGCTCAACTCCATTAAAAAAAAAAAAAAAACTACTGCTGTGTTTCCCAAATCCCTCTGTCATGAAAAAAACACAATTTAAAGTCATCTCTCTTGATAATACAACCACTGAGGTCACTTCTCATATCAAATTATTTGAGATGATAGTGGGCGATAATCTTAAATTCGACCTGCATATAAAAATTGCATTAAAAAAATCATCAAAAACTAGGGATGCTTTAGAAAGCCAAAATCATTCTCATCAACTCAACTAAAACTACACTTGCCACTAATCTCCTCCCACACTTCTTTCTGGCACACCCACCCTTACTAACCTCCAGGCATCACAAAAATCAAAACTTCATCAATACTGTAACAAAGTTGCTAAATTTGCAGCAAATACCCCTTTCAAAACCCACCACTGTATTGCTCTAAAAAGCCTAAACTGGTTAGGACTATGCCATCTACTAACATATGTACAGCTTGTTACCACCTACAAAATTATTCAGCATCCATTTGTTTGTTCAGCACTAAATAACATTTTACACAACTATGTTCCCAGTTAGTCATTATGATTCCAATGACCAAAAACTCCTGTCTTTCCACAAACCTATCAAATCTGCTAGGCATTGTCTATACTTGTACCATGTTGCTAAGGTCTGGAACACCTTACCTGTACCCATCAAGTCAATACCCTCCCTCTCATTCATCAAAACCATTCTGAAAGACCTCCTAGCCAAAACTGGCTCTTTTCCTCCTCAGCATCAGGGTAAACTATATCCCTAAATGTGAACCAGTAACTTTTCATACCTTACATCTCTTTATTCTCCATTCTTCACTCACTTTCTTACTGCTATCAATTTCTCTCCCCTGGCTTGCTCTCTGAGTATACCATAAGCCTGCTTTTCTCGCACTTCATATTGCAATTCCTGTTTGCATTACACTAACTTACTTGTCTTATAAGTTGTATACGTCTCTAAATATTAAATCTTCATCATATAACTTGTTTCCGTTCTTAACCAATGTGTTCATAGTATGCCTAATTTAGTATAATTATTTAAACTGTAGATGTTTTTGTATTATTTCTGAAGAGTGTAAAATTACTGTTCTTAAAATGTTTTGTAATAGTTTGGAGCTTTGCTCCTCGGGCCTCTGGTAATGGGATCCTACCCTGTCAGAATTTCCTAGTGATCAAATGTCAATAAATAAATAAATAAAATACGTTTGTGTATTTGCTAGTCATGCTACAAAATTATTTTAAAATATTAACTTTTATAGCATAAGGTGTATCTAGGTAAGCATTGCAAGAAGGTGCAGACATTTTGGGAATATAGCCAGAGTTTAGAGTGTGGTAGAGGAGATAAGAAGTTAGAATAGATTTAGATGAAATGAGAAAAGGGAGAGAGAAAGAGGTGTGTATGACTGGAAAGGTAGCAGGTTAAGCTGGGGAAGAAAGATTGAGGAAAATGCTGGGATACTGGAAAGTCAGCCTAGTGCTGAAGCATGAGCCTGCGCATACATAATTTACCCTCACCTACAATATCATTCACGACCCCAAAAACTGCCCAGCCATATCAACACTAGTCCAACTACAGGTTAATAGCAGATCCCTTAGGTCTTCAGATAAACCATTGCTCAAAAATCACACAGTCTCATAACTACCACGGTGACTCTCTATACTCTAATAAAAGAGCTAAGCTCTGGAATGTTCTCCCACTAAACATTCCAATCACTCCCTGCCATTCTTCCTTCAAAACTAAGCTAAAGGATCACCCCATAGACACCTGGCTCTGCCCGTGCTGCTCACTAGGCTAAACCCAGCTCTACTATTATCTCCCTCTCCCCATGCTTATTTTATGTTTTTTTACTGCTCAACTATCTTCAAGAACCACTACAATGTCTTATATTCTTTTCTATGGCTATTTTACAATGCAATTCAAGCCACATACTTCACATGCAAGATGGACTGCTCTATATTAAGGTTTCTAGAACCTATTAGTGTAATGTTTTCTCAGTCTGATACTGCTTCCTCTGCATCAATATTGACTCATGCATTATTTGTAATAGGCTACCAATATTGTCTCACATATTATTCATAGGTTCATTGGTAGGTACTAGGCTATCGGCCCAAGGGCCTACATAAGCCTAGTCAACAAGGTTCCCTGGCTTACGCCACCCAAGAAAGTTATTTTCCTGTGCCACTGTCGAGCAGAGACATAGAAGTGATCCCAGGGGTGTATTTCCTATTTCCCATCCACTCATCAAGATTTTTCTTGAAGAGTGCTAATGAAGAACTTTGCTTGACATAGATGGGTAGCCTGTTCCAGAGTAGAGGAAGTCTCTAGGACAGTAATCTGTCCCTCCAGCATGTCCTGTTTATTGTGATGACAAGGTTTAGGTCCCTAGAGTGTGTAGCTCAGAGGGATTGGGATTTCTTTAGGTGTAGCATGTCCAACAGCTCTGGGTTTGACATAGCTTTATATGTTAGGCAGAGATCACCTCGGAGTAGGTGATATGCTACGGAGTAAAGCTGGAGTTTTTTGAGGCAGTCAGTGTAGGGCATTTGTTTGAAGGCAGTAACCCTCTTTGTGAGGTACTTCTGTGGCCTTTCCAGCTGCTGCAGATGTCTTGTGAGGTACATTCCAAAAAGGGCGTTGTACTCTATAATGGGTCTAATGAGTGTCGAGTAGAGGGGAACAATGACCTCTTTTTTTCTGGATGAGAACCCTTTTATGATGAGGTGTGCCATGTAGAAGGGTTTCCTGACTACTGTGGCAATGTGACTATCAAAGGAGAGACTACTGTCCACTTGGGTCCCAAGGTCTCTTATCACACATTTGGTAGATTGCTGCCTATGTGGTAGTTCATGGGTACAGAGTTTATTTGTTACCTCAATTATTGTATGCTGACAATTATTGTATGATTTGGTGATTATTTTGTTCAATATTTCAGTCCTTAATTCTATGTATCTATGTAGCTTAATACTGGAGCTTTTCTCCCCAGGTCTCCATTGAAAATGGGCTATGTGCCCAGTCGGACACTACCCAGTAATCAAATGTAATTAATAAATAAATAAATCCGAGCTACATGCTCTAGGGACCTAAACCTTGTCACCACAATAAACAGAACATACTGGAGGGATAGATTCCTGTCCCAGAGACTTCTTATACTCTGGAACAGACTACCTATCTAAGTCAAACAGAGCTCCTCATTAGCACTCTTCAAGAAAAATCTTGATGATTGGATGGGTAATAGGAAATTCACCCCGGGGATCACTTCTGTGGTTCTGCTTGACAGGGGCACAGGAAAATAATTTTCTTGGGTGGCGAAAGCCAGGGTACATTTTTGGCTAGGCTTGTACAGGCCCTAGGGCCAATAGCCTAGTACCTACCTATGAACCTATAAATAACGTAATCTGTATAATGACATTCAGGGCTGGTGTTGTACTACCAGAAACTATTACATTACTGCTGGTAACTCTGCAGAGCAGATCCATGCAGACATTAGACCAGAAAAGTGGAAACAACCCCAGCACACCATAGGTATCTGAATTTCAGAGTCTACCCAACCTGCTATGTTACCATAGGTCACATAGGTTCATAGGTTCATACTAGGCTATCTGCCCTGGGGCATTTATAAGCCTAGCCCGATTGTGTTTGGCTTATGCCACCCCTTGATTTGAGTATACTGTGCCCTTTTTAAAGTTTAGTTTACTGTGCCTCTGTCTAATAGTGACACGGAAGTAATCCCCGGGACAAACCTATGATCCCCCATCCACTCATCAAGATTCTTCTTGAGGAGAGTCAGTGAGGTGCTCTGCCTAACATGAATTGGAATTCTATTCCAGAGCGAAGGGAGCCTCTGGGCTATGAATCTGTCCCTCCAGCATGTTCTATTTATTTCTGTGCTGAGGTTCAAGTCCCTCGAGCGCGTGGCTCTAAGGGATTTAGATTTACTGAGGTGGAGCATGTCCATTAATTCTGGGTTGGATATAGCTTTATATGTCAGGCATAGATTGCCTCGAAGTAGGCGGTATGCAACTGAATAGAGCTGAAGTTTTTTTAACCGAGCAGCATATGGCATCTGTTTGAGTCCCTTGATCCTCCTGGTGAGGTACTTTTGGGGTCTTTCTAATTGCTGCAGGTGTCGGGTAAGGTACATCCCAAAGGGGGCATTGTATTCTATGATGGGCCAGATGAGGGATGAATAAAGGGGCACGATTACCTCTCTTGATCTAGATGTGAATCCTTTCATGATGAGGTGGGCTATGTAGAAGGTCTTTCTAACCACTTTGGCAATGTGGTTGTCAAAGGAGAGATTGCTATCAACTTGGGTCCCCAGATCCCTAATTACTTTCTCTGTACTTAATGGGTTACCACCTATGTGGTAATTTGTGGGCACATTGTTTTTGCCAAAGGGTATGACTATACACTTTTTGGCATTTAGCTTTAGACCATGGCTTTGGCACTAGTTATCCATCTCTGCGAGACCTTTTTGAAGAATGTTTGTGTCAGCTGGAGAGTCAATTATTGCGCCCAGTTTGCAGTCATCTGCGAACTTGGTGAGCCATAGTCCTCCCACGTTGGCCTGTACCTCAGAAAAGTAAATACCGAACAAGACAGGTCCCAGGACAGAACCTTATGGGATGCCACTTGTGACCGGTTTCGAGTCTGACATGGCCCCAGCAACTCTGACTCTGTGGGTTCTGTCTTTGAGCCAGTTTGCGACCCATCTTGTGACATAGGGGGTTATATTTAGGCTGGATAGCTTATCTATGATGCCTGAGTGGGGTATTGTGTCAAATGCCTTTGCGAGGTCGAGATAGGTTGTGTGGACTACCTTCCCTTCATCTATGGCCTTGGTGACTGTTTCGAAGAAGTCGACCAGGTTCAAAAGGCAGGATCTGCCCTTGACGAAGCCAAATTGGGTAGGATCTAGTGTCTGTAGGTCCCCAGTGTCTTTGTTTATGAGTTCCATGATGATCCTCTCCATAGCCTTGCATACTAGGCTAGTCAGGCTTATGGGGCGATAGTTTCCAGGGTCCGCAGAGGCGCCACCTTTGTGGAGTGGGACCACTGTTGCTGTACGCCATTCTTTGGGCACATATCTTGTAGTGAGGCTGAGACTGTACAGCAGTTTTACTTGAGGGATTAGTTCTTCTTGGAGTTCATGTAGGACACAACCCGGGACACCATCTGGTCCCATGGAAGCAGTGATTTTTGCTATGGAGAGGGCGGCCTTCACCTGAGCATCAGAGATGTTTGGGAGGCTGCACTCTGCTGGGATAGATACTTGCTCTTTTGGGGGGGAAGGGGTGGAGAAGTTTGCACTGAACCTGTCTGCCAGGATATTGGCGATGTCTGTGGGTTCAGTGTATTTTTTGTCATTTAGAATCAACTCATAACAAGTCTGGAAGTTACATCCCAGGTTCCTAACATAACTGAAAAAAGCCTTATGATTGTCTTTAGTGTCCTGTGCAATTTTTCTCTCGAAGCTGGCCTTTTAGGATTTTATGAGGGATCGTAATTTTTTGCTAGTACTGATCAGAGATGCCTTCCCTTTTAGGGATTTTGCTCTATCATGTAGTAGCTTCCTCCTTCTGTTGTACAGTTTATTTATGGCTGGGGTCCACCAGACTGGATGCCTGCCTTTGGATGATTGGGTCTTGATTTTGTTTGGGATAGCATGATCCATGCATTCCTGGAG
Organism: Protopterus annectens; assembly: GCF_019279795.1. NCBI lineage: Eukaryota > Metazoa > Chordata > Ceratodontiformes > Protopteridae > Protopterus > Protopterus annectens. The sequence continues at coordinate 32,336,593 of NC_056748.1, forward strand.
ATGTCTGTAGAATGTGTTTATATAGGATTCTGCAGTTTGGGCCGTAGTTTCCACTGGCTCTGGGGCCTTGAAGGATTCCACTTTGGTTTTGAGAAGTGTGAAGTTCGCTTTTGAGAAGTTTTTCACTGTGGTTTTCTGGGCTGGGGGTAGGGTCGGGATGTGGATATCCAGTGAAATTAATTTATGGTCTGATCTTACCAATTAGGGATATACTTCTGGTATGGAGCATAGAGTCCCCATGTTGGTAATTATCAGGTCTAGTATGTTTTCCCCTCTTGTGGGAGTGGTGACTAGTTGTTCCATAGCATTTGAGTTTACAAATTCCAGGAACCTTTGGGCTAAGGTGCTGGGGCTTGAGTAATGCTCCCAGTCTATGTTTGGGTAGTTGAAGTCGCCCAATATAATGGTGTTCGGAGAGATCTTCATGTTCTCCAATGTTTTCAGGAAAGCCGAGTGGGATTCCTGACTTTGAGAGGGTGGTCTGTAGGATGCTATAAACTGAAAAGCAGTCTTGCCTACTGTCAGTTGCACATGGATGGTCTCCGATACTTCGTGCAATGCCACTAACCTGGAGGTGTGGATATCCTTGATAAATATGGAAACTCCCCCTCCTTTTGTGGTTTGGTCTGAGTTTTGGGGTCGAAAAGCATGATATGAGGTATAACCTGGTAGTGCTGGGGTGCTCTCTGGAGCCTTGAACCAGGTTTCTGTCACTGCACAGATATCGATGTTCTCCATACTGAGGAGAGCTTCGAGTGCATGCATCTTGAGGTTAAGACTTCTGACGTTTAGCAGCATTACCCTTAGTTTCTTGTTCCTTGTGCTGTCTATGGAGGTGGGTTTGACTTTTGAGCCTTGCCTAAAAAGGCACTATGGGGGTGGCAAGAGCCTTTGCCAATATCCGAAAGCCCAGGGGTGACAGGTGCAAGCTGTCCCTAGAGAAGCAGCGTGGCTTGTCGAGCATGTCATCCCAGGCTGACAGACACTGGATCCCCTTTGAATGACACCAAAATTTTAGCCAATTGTTAAAATCGATCATTTTGTATTTATACTGTGGCATCATTCTAGGTGAGGGTAAGATGCTGCTCAAGGTCAGGGTCATTCCGGCCTGGGCTACATGATCAGAGAGCTCCTCTATGTCTCTTTTCATGTAGTCGAGGGAGGTACGTCTCAGGTCATTCACGCCAGCATGTACAATGACTGAGTCATATTTGTATTTGCTTTGGAGTGACCTGAGTGCTTGCATTATGTGGCGGATCCTAGCACCCGACAGGCAGCTCACTGTGACCTTCTCTTTATTCAGCCTGGTGAGCGGGACGTCAATGTGTCTGACAATAGAGTCACCTATTACAAGAGTATCAGGTGTGTTATTCAGCCTTAAGGGCTGTGACTGCTTGGCACACTGACTTTGTGTGCTATGTGTTGTACGTGTTTTGTTTTGGGGTAGCGTTTGCTTGGATGTCTGCTTTGGAGGTCTCTGTTGCTTAGGTAGATTTATATTTAGAGCCTCCGAGTATGTTTTTGTGTTTTTATGTGTTTGGTTCACTGTTGTGGTGGGACTATGTGATACTGGAATTGTGTTGTGTGAGGTTACCTTCTCCTCCTGACTGGTTACACCAGTTTTGAGATGAGAGAGCTCAGCCTCCAGTTTGGCAATATGGTTGCATCTCTCACATATATTAGAACCTGTTTGGAGGAGGAGAGGGTTGTCCGTGTACATGAAACAGTTGTAACATTGCCTCAAAATTCCCAGATTCACCAGCTGGACTGGAGATGAAACCATTGACTGACCTTTGGACATGCTAGAGTAATATAGGGAACTGAATTAAAACGGACCAATAGGGGACAAGGTAATTGTAGAGAGTATAAGAGTAAGTAGTGCTTATGGTTTATTAGTGCTAACTTGTAAAATGACTTATTTGGACCAGTGAGGGACCTTAGAATGAGAATATGGTGTTTACTTTGAGAGATAGAGCAGTTCTAAGGGAAAAAGTGAAGAGCAGACTTCGTGGAGCCAGGAATAGTTTAAACCCAATTAGGTGGCGCTGCCCGATGTTGCGCTATGCGCAAAAATGTGCAAAAACGAGCAAAAGAGGGTTTTAAGAGAGGGAGATCAAGGAGTTAGGAATTGACCCAAAATGGCCAATAAAACTACAGTTTCAAGGCAGTAACCACTCCCACAGGGGCAGGCAGGTTGCTCAATGTTTATCACTGCCTCTGATGAACACAGAGACTTCCCTTTAGCCCAAGCAAACAATGGCCTCCAAGAAACTTACAAACAGTTCAGAACAGCAAATCTGTAACTAAACTTTTTTAAATCTCAGAAAAGTGGGAAAAAAGCAAGATTTTTTTGCTTTTTTTAAGGAAAGCAGAGGTTAACAGGTATCAACAAGTTAGAACAGTGCAGTAAATGACCCCACACTGAAGTGCTAGGCCAGAGACAGATAAAATGCAAGTTTTAAGAAAAAAAACGATTTAAAAATAAGTGCAGGCAGGAAATTTAATAATCAGCTCTAGGTTGTATTCTAAATACAGTTACCAACACAGAAATCAAGTTTAACAAGCCAGAAAATGCTCAAAAGTAGGCGGCAATGCAGAAAAACTTAACAAATAATCTGAAGCAAAATACTTAAAATCTCAAAAGTGGCTCCTTTCTTCTCTCAGCATTTTCTCCTCTTGGTGGGTGCTTCACCAACAGCCAACAAATCTGAAAAGATGCCAAAACCACGAGGCAATCGGGTTTTAAGAGAGGGAGATCAAGGAGTTAGGAATTGACCCAAAATGGCCAATAAAACTACAGTTTCAAGGCAGTAACCACTCCCACAGGGGCAGGCAGGTTGCTCAATGTTTATCACTGCCACTGATGAACACAGAGACTTCCCTTTAGCCCAAGCAAACAATGGCCTCCAAGAAACTTACAAACAGTTCAGAACAGCAAATCTGTAACTGAACTTTTTTAAATCTCAGAAAACTGGGAAAAAAGCAAGATTTTTTTGTTTTTTTAAGGAAAGCAGAGGTTAACAGGTATCAACAAGTTAGAACAGTGCAGTAAATGACCCCACACTTGAGTGCTAGGCCAGAGACAGATAAAATGCAAGTTTTAAGAAAAAAAAAAAACGATTTAAAAATAAGTGCAGGCAGGAAATTCAATAATCAGCTCTAGGTCGTATTCTAAATACAGTTACCAACACAGAAATCAAGTTTAACAAGCCAGAAAATGCTCAAAAGTAGGCGACAATGCAGAAAAACTTAACAAATAATCTGAAGCAACATACTTAAAAATCTCAAAAGTGGCTCCTTTCTTCTCTCAGCATTTTCTCCTCTTGGTGGGTGCTTCACCAACAGCCAACAAGTCTGAAAAGATGCCAAAACCATGAGGCAATCGGGCTTTAAGAGAGGGAGATCAAGGAGTTAGGAATTGACCCAAAATGGCCAATACAACTACAGTTTCAAGGCAGTAACCACTCCCACAGGGGCAGGCAGGCTGCTCAATGTTTATCACTGCAACTGATGAACACAGAGACTTCCCTTTAGCCCAAGCAAACAATGGCCTCCAAGAAACTTACAAACAGTTCAGAACAGCAAATCTGTAACTGAACTTTTTTAAATCTCAGAAAAGTGGGGGGGGAAAGCAAGATTTTTTGTTTTTTGTTTTTTTTAAGGAAAGCAGAGGTTAACAGGTATCAACAAGTTAGAACAGTGCAGTAAATGACCCCACACTTGAGTGCTAGGCCATAACCTTTCTGATCTAAACTGAAGTGCATCGGAGTTAACAATAAGTATATTACACAGCCTTCCTTGATACAAGAAGATGGCAAACATCAAACTTCCCATTATTCCTCTCAGTTATCCCTGATTTTGCCTTTTATTTTACCCTGCCCCTCATAGCATTTTTTTTCTGGTAAATCACTAGTGATTACAGGCAATCAGTAATGGCAAACATTAGATTTTAATATGCCTTAATATTCAGAAAATTCATGTTGATGCAGAAACTGTTATTCAGTTAACTTTTTAAAAGAATTAGAATAATACTGGCAAACTGCCCCTGTTTGGGGTCCTTTTTCTCCTCACTATATTTTGATTAATCCCTGATTGCCAAGCAAAGAAGCTGAAATATATACTTCCCATCTTCTTCTTCTGGCTTTTTTCCCGGTTAGGGGTCGCCACAGCGGATCATCTGTCCGCTCATGATTGGCAGTGGAGTTTTACGGTGTCGAGTTGCCAGCCCTGCGCCTAACCTTCCACAGAAGGCACACACACGCACACACTCACACCTAGGGCCAATTTAGTGTCCAATCCACCTACTGCATGTTTTTGGGATGTGGGAGGAAACCCACACGACCACAAGGAGGACATGCAGACTCCACACAGAAGGCACCCCAGCCGAGAATCGAACCGGAGAACCTCTTGCTGTGAGGCGGCAATGCTAACCACTGCACCACCGTATACTTCCCATGCTTTTTAAAATTATAAAAATTATGGGCATTATGGATGAACATGTAAAATTACTATAAAAGATTCAGATGATTTAAAATGTATGTTTAGTTATAACTTCAGGCACTTATTTGCTTACTCTGTTAGTAGAAGATGTAACTGGTTTTGGTTTGAAGGATTCTAGACCCATCCCTGGCCATTTTATGCATGAAGAAAGAGCCCATTTCCTGTAAAGCCTGTGCCTTACAGCATTACACTTTCAGAATCATTCAGACTTAATCAGTGTCTGTCCCCAATGAAAAATAAGTGAATAGGAAAGGAGTACAGTAAACAAAAGTTTGTACTTTATACAACATGCAAATCAAACCGTGCAAGACAAATGCTGTAGCAGATGTGTGCAACTGATGAAAAGGAGCATTTGTGATAGTAGTGTGGAAATGTACATCAAGCAGATAGTGTGTATAATCATCTTTTGCTTTCAAGTCAAAGTGAAGGAAAATGAGAAAATAGTTTGCTTCTTAAACATTTTCCGTTCAACATTCCAAAAACAAGATCCTGTCAGATAAGAACAGCAAGAAAAGAGAAGAGGTTATACCAAGTATCAGAGACGGGGGCTAATTGTCAAGGTTATATCTGAAGAAGATGATTGATGTTAGGCTTGGTTTTTCTGTCAGGCTGTCACAGAGCAGGAATGTTTAATGTTCTCATTATTGGTTAGGCTGTTGTGTATATTTCAATGTCAGCACCGCGGACCCATCTCAACTGCCAAAGCACTTCAAAGGCCTGCAGGTCATTTATCATGGTGGTGACGCGGCGGCGAAGGCCCGGCCTCAGCAGCTCAGTGCTAGTGATTTGTTATGACTTGAGAGCTCCGGCTGACAGAGAAATCTGCTGTCAACTAATGGGTGAGAAAGGGGGAATATATTTTTTGTTGTACTGAAAAAAAAATCAGTGTTCACATAAGACGCAACAAGTGATTACAAAGAACAGAAACACTGAGCCCCCCTGCTGTTAATGATTTCTTGGTTACAATCTTAAAGAAAGTTTTGGGTTTACGTCTGTCTGTCCGTCCCTTTGCAGTGCCAGGGTGCAGTACAGACAGTCCCAAATACTGCCCTGCTGTGCGCCAAAATAACGAGAGCACAGGAAAGTTAAAAGGCACCGAGTGGCACTTCAAATAGCAGTAACCCCGGAAGTTTAGTGCCATAGCCCGTTGATACTCGTTAATGTGACACCTTTCGGTACTCTTTAATGTTACTGTCCTGGTTCCAGATTTGCCAATGGCAGTGAATAGAATACATAAAAAATATATACTATTGCATTTTTAAAATACTGCCTGCCACGCTTTTTATGAGAGACGAACCGTCTGATTTGGTACAGGTTGCAGAGGCTACTATAAAAACACTGTTACCCAATTTTGACTTCTTTAAACGCTGAAAGCAATTAAGCACCGTTTTTACGTGTAAACCCTAAACAGAGCGATGGGAAGAGAACAATCCACATTACCAATTAACACAATTAGTTCCCTTTCTGATTGTTTCCGATGTATTCCTTTATAAACACACATATATATATATATATATATATATATATATATATATATATATATTTTTTTTTACTAATGATATGTATACGTTTTCCCGATTTTTTTTATAGGTGACAGATTCGAGACTGGCATCTGATGCCATGACTGTTAACGCCTTGTTATGTTTCTCTTGCCCTCTGAAATAATCTTCCGGGAGTGGGGCAGAGGAAGCGGGGAAAAATAAAATAAAACGCAAAAGCTCATTCCCACCCGACAGCGAAAAAAGAAGGGGGAATACCGGAGCCTTGTTTCCTTTCCCAGGCCATGACATGATTAATCGTTTTCTTCTGATCTAATTTTGGAACATGAAAAACAGCACATTTGTCTTCAAGAAAAATGATGTGCCGTACTGCGCAGATGGAAATTTCGAGCACTGAAAAAGATTAAAGTGAAATTCCACTCCTTAGACCTAATCATGAGTTGTAGATTATTCTGTCGTCCTAACCAGATGCTAGGCTTGATACTGCAGCCCTTTTCTTATATTAATGAATACTAGACTGTTATATTTGACTTAGGTAAGTGAAATGTCTATCAAGCCTAATGGACTGCCAGCCAGCATAACACATGTTGTACCACTCGGGGTCCTTGCTGCATTTTTCATGTTTTATACTAATGTAGAACATTTAGTTTCCTACTGTTTTCCATCATTGTCAGTGTTTGCTAAATATTTTCACATGGAGAGGAAAAAAAGTAGAAAACTTGTGACCAGATCAGATTTCCTTACACAGGCCTTGGCTATAAGTCTCAAAGTGGAGCTGGAAGCAGTCACCTGGAGCAATGCATAAAAGCACCCTGTGGTTAACTTGATTAAGTTTGCAGTCAGGAATAGGCACAGGGCTGCATGTTAAACCTAATTGTACTGCAGGGTGGTGATTAATTGTTCAAGCTCTGTGCAATATGCATTGGAGGTCAGTGTGTCTGGAAATGTAGAGCTGCTTGCAATAAGGGTATTTTTTTCCACAGTGAAGGGCTCCAGGCTTCTTGCAAATACTTGTATTCTGTCTGGCAGACCATCTCACAGCGTGAACGCCATGTATTACCCTGCTGGGCAGAACAATAAAGAGATTCCAGAAGGTATTCTTAGTAGTGTTTATAAACCTAACAATTAAAAACTTTCATTCTTGTCAAGTTTGGGGTGGGAATGTTTTACTTTCAGTACATAGCACAGTAGATTTGAAGTTATTTATTGTATGCCTTTCCTTGTGCATACATTTACTTCAAGTCAATGTTATGGTTCACAAGCTTGCTGCTGGAATGGCTCTGGACAGTGGAGTCAGGAGGTCACAAGTTCAAGACAGAGACATTTAGTAACACTAACAGTCATAAATGTTGACTAAATACAGCTTAACTCAGTTGTTCGTAGATAGTGAGCTTGCTTGTTTATACAGTCTGCAGAGATGGCTGAATTTTCTGTTTTGAACTAAATGCCTAATAGAGCATTTGGATTTCACTACAGAATTCTCAGTTGTATGTATCAAATGGTAGCTGATCCTGGAGACAGCGCTGTCTGGGAACCTTCGGCAATCTTGAGAGAAGAATATGGTGGTATAGAGAAAAATCTGTGAAACAGTGGCTATCTTTAACGAGGATTTTTAGTGTATAAAGTTCCAGCCTTGAACAAGTGTTTGGCTTTCACGTGACCAATTTTCCTTCAAATACAAAACTAAGATAAAAAAGAATGCCACCATATTCTGAAGAGCTATGATTCACTTCACGAGGACCTTGCTCTGAAGAAATACAGTAAATTGTACAACTGCATTGTAAGACAGTATTGGCTGGATTTGCACTGTGGGTCTGAATTTAATATAAGGACGGGATTGTACTGTAAATAAAATTCTTGCTGACAATATCTCATAAGAATGATGAGACAGACAGAACCAGAACACTCTCTAGTGCTGGACATTGCATTTATCATTCAGAGTTTTTTTTTTTCAAAGAAGTATTTTGCTAGTGGTCTTGCCATGCCTCTCATTAAGAATTTCAGGGGTTGTGAGGATTTCAAAATAGTAATAATAAAGTATGTCTTCTATTAAATTCTTGAATTGTGCATTAAAATGTGCAGTGTAATTTAGGGAATCCCTGTGGCACTTAAATGTTTGCAGTCTTTTAGTACTGAAGCCCACACCACACTGTTTCAAGATTAAGAACAAATTTCTGTATCATGTATTAAATGTGTTCTGCAAAAAATAAGTTGTCTGTAAGATGACCCATGTTTTGAAATAAAGATTGTTTCTGTTAAGTTAAACAACAACAGCTTCAAAAGTATTTTTTAATTTTTGCAAAATCAGTAAATGTTTTTAAATGAAAGGAAAACCTGACTGTAAAAGTCGCTCTACTCCGTAACATTTATAGTGTGTCAGAGGTATAATATGTGTCTTGAGTGATTTACGTTGTGCAAACAAACATAAAAGTAGAAGACAAGTTAGAGAAGCTCATGTTATTGTGATAGGTTTACTTTTCAAAAAACAGAATGTAGATGTGTAATTAAAAGAATGTCACTTTGTCCTACGGCTTTATATCCCAGCCTGTCATGTTAGGAAGAGGAGTTTTACAAGGAAAAGGGCGTCTTAGAGGACTGGGTGCTGATTGGTGTTAGGTGGGAATGTAGATGTTCCAGTGGGGAGAGAGAGAGAGAGAGCAAAAAGGGGTCAGGTCAAGGGAAAAAAAGATAGCTGAGAGTTGAGGGAAAGGTAAGATAACAGATTTGTTTTCTGCAGACAAGTAGCTGATTACACATCTTAGCTTGATTGTTGTAGCTTGCAATGACTGAATACACAAAAAAGGCTAGAAGTAGAAAGATAAAGTGTGGGAAAAGGACAGTGTGATCATGCTAATGGGGTGAATGATAGGGACATGCACAGATATCTGTAGCCTAGTGAGAGACTAGTAGGTCAGAGTAAATACAATTAACAAAAAGGTAGGTCAGTCATACAGCATGGTGGGTGAGCATGACTAAAGGCAGAATGGGGAATGAGTCTGAAATGGGCCATGGAGATCAGTGCTCTAACCCGGAAAACAAATACAAATAAATAAATAAAGCTAGTAAAGGGAACCTAAACAGATGATTAAGGATAGTGTACCTGACAGGATCAGAAAGTTATGTCATTCTGTCATGCAATCAAGTAAAGAATGATTTGAGTAGACATCATTTTAAAAAAATGAAGAGATAATATACCAGATTGATTGGTTTAGCTTTCTTTGCAGTTTCCACAATAAAATTCTATAACCTAGTACTCATTTCCTGTCATGTCTTGTCTGAACCTGAACATGCTCATTCAAGATCATTACACAGTTTAATTTATTATTTATTTATTTATTTATTGCATTTGTTTTCCGGGAAAGTCCACTGGGCCAACATGAGCCCATTTTCAGTGGAGGCCCGGAGAGAAAAGCTCCATATAAGTAAATAAAGTTACATTTTTAAAACAAATATAAATGTAGAATTTATTTGACAGATTCAAAGAATTAAACATACATTTTTATGGTAATATAGAAACAACCTTGACAAGTATTTACAGTCATATTTAGGCCATAGTAGTTACATGAAGAGGAGGCAAACATTTCATATATACAAGTATTAACACTCGCACAAGTGAAGTATTAATGCATGCACCAGTGTAGTGGAGTGACAATATTAGGTAAGGCAGTAGAACTAGTTATGTTGACTAGATATTAGCCTGCAATGAGTGGGAGCGATAAGAGGGGAGAAAGGGGAAGAAACATATGTTATTTTTGGCATGAGTATAACCAGCAGGAAGAGAGGTGTTGTCTAAGGGATTTTTTAAAGAGAGCAGGGGTTGGGATGGAGGTTATTGAGGTAGGGAGGTTGTTCCATAATTTGGAGGTAGTGAAGGAATGGAGCATTTGACCAGCTGGGAGTTGGGGTTTTTCAACCTTCAGTAGTATTTTGTTTTCTGATCTAAGGGGTCTGTTTGGATGATACAGAGTTAATATGAAGGAGAGAGATGGACAGGCTTTTGGTCTATATATTATTGTATGAACTGTAGTTAAATGGAGGCAGTTGAGATCGAGAGGGAGTTCGAGCCAGTTAAGTTGATGCAGAGAGGAACAGTGATGAGAAGAGGATCTAGCATTTGTTGCAAATCTGGCTACTTTATTGTAGCATATGTCAAGCTTAGTTTTAAGTGAAGAGTGTAGGTTTGTGAGGATGGGGGCACCATATAGGAAAGAAGAGAGAAGATAGGCTGAGGCTAGAGTCTGTTTAGCATTATTATTGAGGTAATAGCTATGTCTATTGAGGGTGCCTAGTTTCTGGTGAGTTTTTTAATGTTGTTGATTATGTGGAGTTCGAATGTTAGGGATTCATCAATAGTTACTCCTTGCAGTTTAGTATTGGAGACTACATCTATGGTAGTGTTATTTTGGGAGTGGATAGATAATTCAGCCCTGTTTAGGGGATTTGTTTTTTTGGGAGTGAATAGGATCAGCTTGGACTTGTTTGGGTTGAGAGTGAGGTGATTTCTTGACATCCATTTTTCAGTGGATGTGAAGGCATTTTGTGTTAGTAGAAGAAGTTCAGAAGGGGTTTTAGCAGTGCAAATGATTGTTGAGTCATCGGCATATTGTATTACATCTGCATGGGATAGTGAGTTATGGAAGTGTTGATGAATAAGTTGAATAGAAGGGGGCCCAATATGCAGCCTTGTGGAACACCTGTGGAGACATTTAGGAAGGTGGAGAAGGATTGTAGCCATTTGGTTGACTGGTATCTGTCAGACAGATAGCTAGAGGACCACTTCAGGGTTGAGGGTGACACACCTAGATCATTGAGTTTAGAGAGCAAAATGGGATGAGAAATAGTATCAAATGCCTTTGAAAGGTCAAGGAAGAGTGAAGAGACGATCTGACCAGTATCACGTGCTCGATTAACCTTATCTACAAAGGAAATGAGAGCTGTGTTTGTGCTATGGCCAGGTCTAAAGCCATGTTGTGTTGGGGTAAGCAGCTGGTTGTTAATTAAGTGGTTGAGAAGTTGGGTATGAACACATTTTTCTAGTATTTCAGAGATTGGGGAGAGAATGGCTATGGGCCGAAAGGTGGAGATGTCAGAATTTTTGCCACCTTTGTGTAGAGGAAGAATATAAGCTTTCTTCCAGATATTAGGAACATAGGATTCTTGGATCGATCTATTGATTAGTATGCTAATGGGGTAAGAGATGGAATTAGCACTAATTTTTTAAAATTCAGTAGGTGGGTTGTCAGGGGCATAGGAGCAAGGTTTGAGTTTTAGAAGGAGTTTCGGTACTTACGTATTATCGCAACCACAGTCTAAATGACTCACTATGCAGTCCAGCATGGTACAGATAGGCAAACAGCATGACAGAAACTAAAAGTGCTACAGTGTTATGGAGTGAGCAGGCTGTATAGTTTGCAGAAAGTAGTGGAAGTACCACATTTAAACATGTAAGGCTGAGAGCATTTTGGTCTCACCCTTCTCAGGTCGTACAGGTCCCTGGATGCTTGACAGTATCATACACATTGAGCATTTTGGCCTTCCTGTTTGAAAATATGTCCTTATGCCTCATTACTGTAGCGTGCCACCGATTTTCAATTACTTTTCTATAGTGCTTAACTCTGAAATATTTGGTACATTTTCAGTTTCCATGCTATCCATCCACGCGTAACAATGCAGCGGCATGGCTGCTGAGGTTATTCGCCTGCTGCCCACAGTAAGAAACTTGGCATGCACTCAGGGCTTGGAAATGGTTGATTGCTTCTTCTGTCATGGAAGTGTTACCACGATTGCTGTGAAAATACATTTAAAACATTTGTTTTCCTTTGCAGCTTCACGTAAAAAGTATTCTGCTCGGTTACATTCAAGCTGCAAGAGAAAACACTGTTTTCAATATTTTTTGACAGCCATCACAGTAACATTTACAGCACAGAAGAAGAAGAAACAATCAACTGATTACTTCCGTCATCTTCCGTTACATCTCCTAATGTAATTACTGTTGTAAAGAGTGCATCCTAAAAAAGTTGGATTTTGTTTCCCAGATAAAACGAAAGCTTGAAGGAAAAGATAACAACAGTCACTCAGCTCAGCTGGAATGTAGTTGCGATAATGTCTGCCTATCTGTACCATGCCGAACTGCATAGTGAGTCATTTAGACTGTGGTTGCGATAATACGTAAGTACCGGAGTTTCTTTATGGTGCTTGTAGGTATGGGAGAGAAAGAAGAATTAGGTAGAGAGTGAGGTTTAGAATGAGTAGTTTGTAGGCTAAGGGGTTTTAGGTTTGCCAGGGGGAAAGTAGTGGTCAGTTTTTCAATGGTATAAATGAAATATGAATTAAAGAGAGAGGCTATCTCATAAGGGGTTTTATCAGGGTGAGGACAAGGGTTGATATTAGAACCAGGATGAATAAGGGAATTTATTGATCCCCAGAATTTCTGTGGATTTAGCCTGTGTTGGTGCTGTAGCTTGTGGAAGTAGTCTTTTTTATCTTTATTAATCTGCCTTTTGGCATTATTACGTAGTTGTTTGTATAGTACCAGGTCAGCTGGGTTTTTGTGTTTTTGCCATGTTCTCCAAGTTTTGTCTCGAGAGGACATGATTTGCTTAGTGGATTTTGTGAGCCAACTTGCATGGTTAGTCTTGACCCTTTTAGTTCTGGTGGAGCTATGTTGTCTAAGATTTTGCGAAATGTTGAATTAAATAATTCAACTGCATCATCGAGAGGTATGGTATTTAATGGAGTCCAGTTTGTGTGACTTAAGATTTCATTTAGAGTTTCTGGAGAGCAATGGGATAGGTCTCTTGTCTGTTTCAGGTGGTGGTTACTGGCAGTTGAGGTTGTTTTACGAATGACGAAGACTGGTAGGTGGTCGCTGATACTATTAGGTAATGTTCCAAAGGTGGAGATTTTATTTTGGTCGTACACAAGGATCCAATCTAAGGTTGAGCCTTGTGTGAGTTTATTGTTGGGTCTGGTTATGTCAGAAATGAGCTGGGTATAGTTGAATAGGTTTATGCTAGAGGGGAGGTTTGGATTGGTGATATCTATCCAGTTTATGTTTACATCCCCTAATATGATGGTTTTGTTATGAATATTTTTGGATGACCAAGCAAGAATCTCCTCTAGAATGGGGATGTTGTCACCTGGGGAATGTATAGAACTATGATGCAGAGGGTTTTATGGCTATTAAGTTTTAATAGAGTAAGTAACTAAAAGTTCAGCGGAGGAGAACTGTGGAATAGGTTTTGAGTAGGGACTATGGTATAAATGTTTGGATATATTAATGCAACACAGTCACCTTTTTTGTGTGGTCTGTCACTCCTGAGGCATGAATAGTTAGGGGTAGGAATTCCATATTATTAATGGTTGGTTTTAACCATGTCACAGTTATAGCAGTGAAATCTGGTTTGATAGGTTTAACCATGCATGGAAGTGGGGAATTTTATTTCTGATGCTTTGTATATTTATGGTAGTAACGTTTAATGACTTTAAGGGGTTTGGTTGGCTGTTCATTTTGGAATGTGGCCCAGGGTTAGGGTGTACATTGTCACATTTTATTAAGTTAGAAAGGGTATTTGGAGTAGAGAGCAGCAGTTGTATTTTTATTTTTTGGAGGGGATAAAGTTTGGGAAAATTATAGTAGTGTTTGTGTTGGTGGAAAACCTTTACTTTGGTTAGTAGAATCATGTCTGAAGAAAATATGGTAGCACATATTGAGGAATAACTTGGAAGAGTTTGTGTGTAGGCGGATGTTGAGTGAGTTGATTTGAGAGGTATGTTGGTTATATCATGTGATGTTAGGTGGGAGAATAGATAGAGATGTAAGGATATAGTAAGCATTATTGTATAAGTATAGAGAGGCATTGTAGTTAAGAAGTATTAAATAGAGTAGATAATAAATTCAGTAGGACTTATGTTGTTGTACAATATGAATATGACTAGAGGAAAGTAGGTGTAAAGAGTAGATAGAGAGATTTAGTAAGGAGGGAGAGGTAAATGAAGGAAGATTTTATCAGGAGATATGTAGTATTATGATAAGTGTACGTTTATATGAGAGTAGGTGGTAAAGGTGGAAAATGAGTTAGTCTGTGAATTTGTTTGTGCATAACAACTGTTGGATCCTCAGTTCCCAGATTTACCACCTTTAAGAATTTTATCAGTATCTTTGTCCTTGTACTTTTCTGTTGTTCAGATTGTTTAATGCATATGTCACAGCTTTTGAATCTGTTCTGGACTAACAACGTTTAGTATTTTCATTTTCTTGTGTTTCTCCCAATATCCTCTCCACACCTTTGCCTTTGTTGCTGTCTTCTAAAATTAATCTGTGTTTTGAGATTATGCCTTCAGAACAGCAAAATATCCCAGATGAGGTCTCAACAAACTGTAACACAGTAATTTCCTTATCTGTAGAACTGCTTGCTTTCCTTAACTATACTTTGTTTCTTTTTGGCATTTGAAGTAATTTCTCTGTCTTGTCATTTGTTCTGTTCTACCATAGAAAACTGTTACCAGGCAGACGTTTTTCTTGTCATTATCATTTGTTTGGTCCTGTTTATGTTTAGACGGGTGACTTTTGAGTCATTTTTGTAGCTGCATTTATATTGCAGCCCTTTCTTACACCAGTGAAGTTTCTTCACAACAAGCTTGGCATTGTCTTGGACTTGTTGCATGATGCTGAAATGGGACTTGTAGCAGAAACATGACTTGATGATAACTGTGACCCTCATCTGATGTCAGCTGTTCCAGCTGCTGCCTAAATTATTCAGTGTCCTAAGCAGGATAGGATTAAAGGATAGGTTGCCATTTATTTTACACCTGAGATGTGGATGACATGAATTACCAGAATTAGTACTAACTCATGTATGCAATATCAAACTATAGATTTTTCCTCGACTATCATCAGCCAGGAGTAAAAGTTCACAGAATTTCTCACTGTTTCTATATTTTACATCATTTAAAGTATAATGCTGTCTGTCATGAAAGGAGATACTGCCAGACCAGCTGTCTGGAATTTTGTAAATAATTAAATGTCATTTGTGAATATCAACATGATTCATATGCTTGTGTTACAAATGTATTAGAACTGTAAGTCATATAAGATGGTTTGTACAAATATGTGCTGAAAAGATATTTTACAAAGTGCTGTTTAAAGATGTAACCACAGCATGTCCAACTGGATTAGAACAGAAATGTACCTGCACTATTGTAAGTGTTTATATATATATATATATATATATATATATATATATATATATATATATATATATATATATAAACAATGGAAACATGAACACAATAGGTTAACTTCAGAAAAATAGCTGAAATTAAATTACCTTATGGTCATGTAATAAAAGGATGTTATATTTCAGTTTCAGTGCAGTAACAGACACAGTGTCTAGAACTAGATGTTTTCTGTATTGTTTTGGAAGTGTTTTATTGTTTTATGACTTCCAGGATCTGCCTTATATCTAAGAAAAGTCCTTGTCTATGTATTTTCACAGGTAGATGCTAAATGCTACCAGCTGCATCAGTGGGGGGGTTTCACCTGGGATACAGTCAGGTGACAAGAAATGATGTCATTCATCAAGCTATCCCAGCAGTTATATTTGAGATATGAATTTGGGAAGTCTCTCAGTGAAATATTGTATTCTGTATTTTGTCTTTGACCTGACAACATCAGTATCAACTCGCCACATCTGCTTTGCTTGCTGTGACATAGGTTACTAGGGTACAGTAATTCTCTTAGATACAATCAAGAATATAGCAAAGCTTAGCTTAGATGTTTTTCTTTATTTATTTGAGACTGTCCTGCAATGTTGTTTTAAATATTTCCTCTGATTTTGAAATCTGATGTAACTGTAAGTATATACTGAGTATTTTCTTTTTCCTTTATTATTTGTTATTAAATATATTTAAACCTTTCACTGTGGCTGATCAGTGTAGAGACATATTTATGTTCTGAGAGTACTTGCATATTTATTTGGGGACACTGTGTAGGCCACTCCTAATAGCCTTGCTTTTAGTCAAACTACTATTTGTATTAACAGTAACATTACACAGTAAGATTGGACACCCTTTGTTAAGGGCCTTAAAGTAGCTGATAAGGAGTGACTGGTGGCAGGGGAAACTACCTTATATTCTGGGCAGAAGGGGGCATATCTAGTAAACCTGTGCCAGCCTTCCCAGGTGTGTGTGTGTGTGTGTGTGTGTGTGTGTGTGTGTGTGTGTGTGTGTGTGTGTGTGTGTGTGTGTGTGTGTAACTCAAACTTCAAAGAGTGTGTGTGTGTCACCTACTTGGGCAGGGACACGAAGCACTGATTGGACAGATAGGGTGCTGGAGGTCTTGGCTTGGTCACTCAGCTGAGATCTCAACTAAATAGCTGTGCCAGTGGGGAGTCTTATTGGGGATCTGGTAAAAAAGGGAGAAACCAGCTTCAAACTTACTGTGGTCTCTGTGTGTTCTTAAGGGAAATTACACTTGATGCAGAGAGCTTCTTCTGGAAACAGTGCGCATATGTGTACTTGTCATCCTCCCAATGTACATCCCCCACTGGCGATAGTGGTGAGGATTGAGGCTCCTTGATTACTGGGCCAGAGGTGAGGTGTCACACTGTCCACTAGTGAATTACTTTTTCTTGGGCTGTGGATTGTTCAAGAAGAAGAGCTGGCCTGAGTGGTTTAAGTCTAAACTCCTGCTGCTTCCCTAAAGAACAGGTAATAGTGACTGTTTGATCTTTGTTGATACACCAAAGCACTGCTGCGCTGTTCAACTGAAATAACATCAGACCTTTCAAGTTCTAGCTTTCCAGAGTTTAAAGAGTTGGAGGCATAATCCTTATTTCCAGTATACCGAGGTGAAGTTTCATTTCTGATCTGAACCATAGACTTCAATCTGAATGAACATTTATGTTCATCATGTAACTCAGGCAGGAATAATTTGTGGTCAAAATAACCAGGGGAGTGAGCTTGAAAAAGAGCTTGCCTGTCAACCAATTGGGATGTTAGAAGGGAGACTCTTTGACTGTTGTCTCATGTTCAGCAAAGGGTTGACCTGGTGTTCTACCATATTGCAGTGCCAAATCCTTCTGCTTTGGCTGCACTATCCATGACATATGATAGCTGAACCTTGAGAGAGCCTGTGTTGAAGACAGTATCCACTTAGGTTTTGACCTTCTCCTCTCCTCAGCCTCACTATAAAACAGACCTTCTGCAACCTATAATGTTTCACTGAGTAGATGCTATTTGAATTACATCACTATCAAATGATGCAGCAACTTATTGATAAAGTGGAGTATTTGAACACTCACATCCATAGATGGTCCAGGGTCAGAAACTCTCTTTCCAGTGATGGACCTGTAGCCCAGAGCCTGTGACTACTTCTTTAAAATGGACCATCTGAGCATCAGGAGTTGGATTCCTATTCATAAATGCAACCAAGACAGTGACATACAGTTTGGCTATCTTTTCCCATGTTGACCAGTCCTTGAAGAAATGGAGGAACCTATGTCCTTTCTCAAATTATGTCGGCATACTGTCTGGATGTTCCCAGATCTGACAGACTTGTTGAAAGCTTTCCACAGTAGTAGAACCATTCAGTATAATTCCTGTAGCATCTAACAGGTGTGCTACAGCTTACAATGAGGAGAAGGAACAGCAACCATATAGCTCCTTCCTCTTCCATATATTTGTTCAGATTCCAGATCAGAATTCAGATGATTAGTTTTATCAAAACTGTTTTAGGTCTGTTTACCAAAGGATTCTTGGAGACACAGGATCTAATTCTTTTAGAAGTAATGGGATCAAAAACCAGTGCATCTAAATAAAGAGAAATAAGTTAGTCAACTGACTGCATAAGGGGGGAGAACCTTGGTGGGAAAGGGATACAGAGGTTTGCCATTTGAGCAGATATTTGAGATGGAATATCATGGACTGATACATAGATCCCTGTTGTAACTGCTTATTTGTTTGATACTGAGGTGACAGAGTAGTAGTAGTAGGCACTCTTTGAAGATTAGATTGAAGGAGTAATAGTAAATAGTAACCAACAATGTCTGAAAATAATAGTTGCAGTATGCAGTAGAAATCAATAGGACAGGGAATAGTAATTCTGACACCTGCGCTACTGACACTACCAAAGCCATTTTTGGATTTACTGATGTTAGCATTGCCAATGTAGATGAAGCTAGCACCTGGTGGAAGATCAGTACCAGAGGAGCCAACATTAGAAGGACGAATCTCAGGAGCTGACACCTGAGTCAGTAATTTCAGATGAAGGAGGTAAAGGCCGGACAGCACTGGATTCTGTCATCAGCAAATTGTCAGAAAGTCCAGTCTTCTAACTGCCAACAAAAGGCAGTTGTAGTGATTCTTGCATAAAATTGAGGTTGGTATTCACTTGATTGGAGAAAATGAGTGGAAGAAAAGCCAATGTCTAGGGTGACCTGGCAGTGGAAGACATCTTCTTCAAGGGGAAAAGGGTCAAATGTCTGAGGATAATCCATAATTATCACTTCTATGCCTCAGCAAACACTGGTGAGGGCACAGCCAGTAGTGTACACTGAGGTGGCCAAGAACTGAATTCAGATTTCTGCTTCTTTATGGTTGGCTTAAAAAAATGGGCATTCTCCCCAGTGGTGCTTAATTTCCATGGAGTTTCTAGGCTGTTCTTTTCCTTGGAGAACTAAGTTGTTTGGAGGAAGAAAGTCTCAAACACAGAGGAAAACTTGGAAGAAGGAGGTCAAGGCTTATATTCTAGTTACAAAAGCCTTTCATTCATTTAAAAAAAAATAATTTAAGGCCTCATGTTGACTACAGTAAGTAGTGCTATTATGGCAAGCCACAGTCGACTATGCATCTTTTGATATTGCGTGATGTCCATAAACAAATTAAAAACATTAAGTGTGATTATGCAGGGATAAAGGATGAATTTGCCACAAGAGTATTTATTTATGAAAAAAACTAGTGTAGCAAAACTGTGTAAAGCCACAGTAATGAAAAAGAATAAGAAAAAATGCACTGGAACTCTTCCAACAAACTATGAATCTAAAAAGACGATGAATCACTGTTTTAAGCTAAAAAAAATGTAGGGTTTCTGGTAGCTCCATTGTGATGTGAAGGCACTTTTCTGTATGACTCCTGGTGAACATTTCCAATGTTATCATTATGAACAAAAAGTTTTCACTTTCTTCCCTAGATTTAAGTTTCAGCCAGTGTAGTGTTGTTTTGATCAAAACTATTAGCATTTCATGTTTCTGACTTGTTTCATGTCTGTGAAACTGTCTTTCTTTTGCAAATTGGTGCCTGCTTACACTAGTGAACTGAATAACTAGAAATTCTTTTGTACATATATTAGAGCAATACCATCCTGTATTAATGAAGAATTAGTAAAGAGGCCATATTCATCCTGCCAAAAAAGATATATTCTCACCATTTAATTGCTGAACATATTTAGAAGGTTTTTCCAAGAATATTGTCTGTTTTGGACTGCTTTACTTTTTGCTTTAAAAAAACATATGTCTGCAAAAGGGTTCAACATTTGTTTTTAAGGATTTTTAGGAACTATTAATGGCATAATTATGAAAGTTCATTGGACGGGCCTCCTATATTCAAAGACAAATGAACAACTAACTTACTTCTTGAATTTTAATGAAAAAAATGTTAATGTAACTTTTTACACCCCAAGATATACAAAGAATAAAAAGACCACACTTTAACCTAAAAACACAATCCCCTGGATTTACTAATCTTCCGTGTAAGACTAGATTAGTCTTACATGGAAGCACCAGTGTAAGAGTATGATGGCAACGCACCATGCATATTAATGAAGGTGCGCTGCCTTAACTCTAAAGCTTATATGTAGCATGGATGAGTGTAGGGGGCGTGTCGGACAGCCGAGCAGTCCAAAAATCCATGTCCCTGCAATGAAGAAATGCCACAACTTCCAGTTACATGAGCGAGTCCGCTCACATGTGTACAATGTAACACTACACTCCCCCATATGTTAAACAACTTACAAAATTAAAAATAAAAATAATTTTTTTTTCTTCCAATATAGCTGCCCGTAGTTGCATGGGTTTGTGCTGGTTTGCCCATTGCTTAGCTGCAGTTACAAGCTTAGATACCAGAAAAGGATAATACGAAAAATATATGCAAATTAAGCAACATAGCGATAGTGTAGTGGTTATAGCCTTCGCACAAAGAGAAGGCATTCCCAGTTTAAGTCCCACTACTGCACGTTCCATTTTCTGTGGGAAATCTGTATACAAAAATATTTCCTGACATTTTTTATGTACAAGTTATGTAAAAAGAATTGAAATGTTAAATGTAGTAGTGAACAAGTTATATATATATATGAAGGTGAAATGGTTATGCATTCTGAGGCATGAGTACCATATTTTAAGCAATATAAAGCACTGTTAAGCACATTTTACCAGTATTGAGCATATTTAAATACAATTGTGCATAGCTGCACATCACGCTAACCAGCGCAACCGCAATGTCTTTGCGCATAGCTGCACACCGCACTAACTAGCGCAACATCGGGCAACGTCAGGCAAAGTCGGGCAAAGTTGAGCAAAGTCGGGTAAACACGCTCACACCTGCTTTACTGTTCCTTAACCAGTCAGGTCTGCCCAGCAGGAAAATAAAAAGCAGTGACAGGGCTCGAACTCAGGGTATTGTGCACTATAGTCGCACTACTTAACCACTAAGCCATGACAGAATTTCACAAACATGCACTTTCAACAGACACATATCTATCAAAGGAATTTTAAACATTGCCAACATCAGCTAAGCAGGAGTGCCTACAGCTGAGTTTTTCCAAAACCGGCCAATCACAAATAAATGTGAGAAATGAGGCATATTTAAGCTCCACAGGTGGGAATACTTGCTATAACTGGTTGTAGCTTCCTTCTGCAGTCAGCATGGCTGGTGTTGGTGAAGGCACTTGATTTAGAGTGCAATGCTGGGGCATCCAGGAGTCCAAAATTATGGTTTGGCTCCTCGTCCACAAATATGAGGAAAGACTCCTGCGGGGCCAGTACCAGGGTACCCAATATAAAACAGAGGCCTGAAACAGTCTTGCCTGTGATCTCACCAGTGCCACTGATGTTCCTCGGACTGGTGAGCAGGTCAGGCACCATTATTCTAACCTGAAGCAGCGTAGGGGGGATGAACTGGACTGGTGGATCCAGGAATCCTGTACGATGCCTAATGCCCCTGTACTGAGTAAGTAGGCATTGTATTAAGTAGTTAAGAATTGCTATGCTTGTCTATACTATTGACAGGTATGTCTAAATATCACTGCATTTACTTCACAGCTGCAGGTGACCAGGCTATGAACCTGCAAGCCCATGAAGATAGGCTGCAAAGGCTGCATCATGAGGCAGGTTAGTAATTATTCTGCATGTACTGTTATATAAAATAAATGAGAGAGCCTTCAAAAAGTCTTTTAACCCAATAAATAAAGGTGTAATAATCCTTTAATAAATGTATGATTCATGGAGTGCGTCTGGGTCATTTTCTTTGATATGTTGTTGTACTGTTGCATTCTACAAATAGTAGTGTTGTATTAAGCAGTGTCAACCCACACTTGGGTAGGCCCATATAATGTGGATAAAGGGAGTGCCAGTAGCTTGTATGCAGATGTACAGCCCTCAACTGTTGGTTCATGGCCAGCATGTACAGGTTAAGCTGGCACATGAGTAGCTTGGTATTGTGTTCCCCAGAAATGTCAGTGTGCTGCCAGAAATGTAGGGATCTGTTAACATATAAGTGATACTTTCACCTGAACATATCTAGATAATTATATGAAAGTAGATCTGTCAGTGTACCATCTTAACAGTAGTGTGTGTGAGCAACTCTCAAAATATGTTGCAGTAACATCTGCATCTTGGGCAGTTTGTATATAAGATACAGCTCATGTATATAATGATCTAGCAAAATCCATTTGCACAATATAAGGACATTGGGTAGTGTAATAATACATGTAAGGGATATATAACTGCAGTTAATAGGAATGTAGTGAAAACAAGAAGGATATATAAGTTGTTAATTGAGCTATCTTTTTCCACCCTACTGTATGTGCATAAAAAATGCAATTCCACACCTCAATTGGTATGTCTAACCTCAAAACATTTGTTGGGACATATGTCCTATTGGTTTATAAATATTTGCATTTATTTCTATGCATGTGCCCTGTTAAAATACCACAATATTGGTGGCCTGTTGCCATCAATTAAACCTGCATGCTGTTGCAATGTCCACTATTGTTCTATATATGCATGTGTCATGCTTGCTTTTCAACTGTTGAAAATCTAGTGTGTTGGGTTAATGGGAATACTTCTGCATGCTGTTATAACTAATTGGCAATGCTGTTGACTGTTACTAACCTATATCCTTATTAAACTCTCCAAAACATAGTTCGTATGGGAAGACCGGTCCCAGCGGACCCACCTGTCCCACCTCAGCTGGCCATGGCACCTGGCACCAGCAGATCCGGTGCCCAGCCTGGGACCTCCTCCTCTGTTGGCCCTGTGCCACCTTCGGGTGGAAGCACTGCAGGGGATGGGGCTCGTCCCCCCATGCAACTGTGGGCGGAGAGGCACTTATCACCCTTCATAGGATCCGGGCTGTGGTGCATAGAGAGATTGAGCATTCTGTTGCAGAACCTCTACGCCAGCTTGAGGCCCAAGTGGCGCAACCCATGGGTCAGCCTGCCACTCCTACACAGCCCCCAGCACAGCCACCTTCTGGGCCGTGAAGGTGCAGTGGTGACTGCTCATGGGTGGGGACCTCAGTCCCACTGTTTCCATCTGGGGGCTCATGGGCTTGCGATTTCCAAACATCCCTCCCTGTCAAAGGTGTTCACCCACCACATGTGTCATATACCACCCCTGTATGCGTCTTGTTTGTCTTGTCTGTTTACCTCCCCAACTTACCTCCCCAAATATACCTACTTCCCCTACCCCACATTCCACTCTCACCTGAAAAAAAAAGGGCAATCTGCTCCCAAAAAAAAATTACGCCCCATACATAGCTGCCCATTTTGCACACATGTCCACTGGACACATGAAATGTTATTTAATTGGCATTACAACATACTTTGTTGTCCTCACCCCTCTCTCAGGGGTTGAAGGGTTCGTATCTACCTCCAAATTTATTGCATATGCACAGCTGTTGCTGTTGAAGAAATGGGCAGGTATGGCCCTTCCCTACACCCGTCCTGCACATCCCGAGCTATTTTCCATACTGTCTTTCCCTCTTTGTGCCGCTTTTTCACCACTTTCACCACTTTCCTATCTCCCCATTTTTCTTTTCTTTCAAAGAAATTACCTTGGGGGTGAGCAGGAGTAAGTACTATTAAGCAGTAGTTAGCGGGTTTGTGCAGATTTGCACTTGTTTGCGCTTAGCTAAGCAACCCCCCTCAAATCCACTTACAACTGCTTAAAAGTGCCTTAGTCACTCTGTATGTGAGGGCCCTTGTTCTGCTCAGGAACAAAATAAAACACCTCTATAAGTCTCGAACCCTGGACCTTGCACACACTACACAACATGAAGTACCACTAAGCCACAGTAGATATACATCATGTTGGTGCTTAAATAATTATATCATCCATCAGAATGAGTGAATGTAAAGGAAAATTAGGAATACCATACCACACAACTTGTTCTGTGAATGTTGACCAACAGTTGTTGTGGGATTACATTACATGACTGTGATAAGAGAAGCAGCCATTCTAGCAGGAAATAATGTTACACCATCACTTTACAACCCCGCACAGTATCACATCAGGACAAACACTGGCATATCTGTTTAGGGCAGAGGCCATTCCTCCCAACTGTCCCTAATTTTCAGGGACTCCCCTGATTTTGACCCAAATTTTAGCTCTGTCCCTCTGAATCCCTCCTAAGACTACTGACTTTGGGCAGAAAGGTGGTGAATTACACTTAATGAATAGTGATAATAATTAAGAGTTAGACACTTCTTTTACTTCAGAAAAGGTGTATTAATTCATATGCTCTGATTCTCTCAATGTTTCAACTTAATGGCACTAATATTTTAAAGGTGTTCCTGATTGTCCCTGACTTTTTCTTGACTTTTCCCTGATTTTGTTCAAATATGTACCTGATTGGTTGAGAGGTCTGGCAGAGGCAGAAACACAGAGGCATATTAGCCTTTCTGCTGTTACACACTGTGCAAATAGCTTTGGAAGGAGTTTTGGAAGCATACCCTTATGTAGGAATACAACACTGAAATACAAATGGATGTAGCCATGTAATGGTAGCAACCAACTGTAAGAATGCCATTGCTCTATTGCTGAAAAGACCTGTGTGGTGCACAGACAAAAAATAACAAGCTATTCTCTGGCTATCATGTGGATAGGTCCACAGTTGGGAGTTACACAGACAGACTACATGCCTTGATAAACTGACATGTACACAGCAACCCTGTAAGTCCAGCAAGATAAAATCCACACAATACTACTTACGCTCTCTGTACTTCTGCAACCCTACCCAAATGTAGAATATACCTGTGTGTGCAGGGTCTACCAAGGATGTAGGTAAGCATACTCACTGTTCTGAAATGTGTCCAGTTTTTCTGAGCAGCTCATACTAATGTCAACACTAAAAAAGCACAAACTGTTTAGAACTGAGTAAATGAATATTCACAGTATAGCAGTTCACAAACAATTCTTGTGCCAAAGGAATACATCTCTATAACTAGCTTTGTATGGCAGTTAATTGTAACAGTTGAAAAGAAAGTACATCTTTCCATGTATCTTGGGGTAGCATTTTGAGGGGTGAGTACATTTCTACACTGACAAGTGGGTACTGGAAGCAGCAACATTAGGTCTGAGTATAAAATGTAAATCTCTGGCTACACCCCTGGCTTCTGATATAAGAACTATACCAACCTTCTGTCTTAAACAATGATGTCCACACCAAACAAGGATGATCTCCATCTTGGAAAGCTGAAAGGGCCACGCCTACATGAGTCAGCAATTTATAGTACTGGGTTGCTATGACAGTGATTACTGCAATTACTATACAGCAGGCTGCATGCAATTAGCAAATGGTGGGCACTAACTGGTGCAGAGGCCATCACATGCTCATGTGCAAATTCCTACAAAAGCGGGCTGCAATCTCTGCCAACAAACTCAATCACTCTATTGCAGAGACTGACAGAGAGAGAGAGACAGAGAGCGAGAGAGAGAGAAAAGGAAAAAGAAATATTACCAAATTATACAAAGGAAAGGTATGTGACACATATGTATTTACTGGCATGTAGTAGATGTTATTGAATAATAGTCTACATAGTGTGAAACATTCAGTTGTGGCAGCAGTACTTTTTTATGCACAGATGTTCTGCTTAACTACTGATATGTACAATACTGTGTGTACCTGTGGGCAGTGGGACATACCTGTGAAATGTGTAGCTCAGCATTAAATGTCAAAGATCTGATCCATGTTATCTGTGTTCTGTACAGTAGTGTGGCCAATGGCTGTTGGGAGGATTAGCGCTGACATTATATAAACATGGGTGTGACAGAACAACACATGCATGATAGTCATATTAAAGTGTAGCTTACCATTGGCAACTGCTGTAGCAGTCTAGTATGCTTATCTAGCATCT
Organism: Protopterus annectens; assembly: GCF_019279795.1. NCBI lineage: Eukaryota > Metazoa > Chordata > Ceratodontiformes > Protopteridae > Protopterus > Protopterus annectens. The sequence goes on from NC_056748.1 coordinate 32,362,222, forward strand.
GTTGGCATATATACCCCCCTAATGTTAGTCTGTGTTCATATGTGACACCTGTTTGTGTTGCAGCAAGGCCCAACAGTTCAGCTGTGAGGTCCAGGCACTTACAACAGTGTGGACCATGTGTGTGTGTATGCCACACACATACAGAGAAATATATATGTGTCATATATATATTCACATCTGTATATGTGCATAGAGCAGGGGACATATTGCACCTGTTTGCGAAGGGGGAGACATATATTTTGGTGAAGGTTAGTATGTGCATATTTGTATGTAAGTTTTAGTGTGTGACAAACAAGACAACATACAGTGCTGGTATATGACATGTGGTGGTTAAACACTGTGGGTGGTTTGTTCATTTTGCAGTGCTGAAGCCAGTAAGGCCTGCTAAAACTACCTGGGCTGTGAACACCTTCAATGCATTTATCCCAAGACTGCGATTTTATTACATTACTGTACACCTTACATCCTTTGTATAATTGATATTCTCACTATGAAAGGTGAAATATATGTGTGCCTATGTATATATATATATATATATATATATATATATATATATGTGTGTGTATATGTAGACAAATGGATGTGTATATGTATATACACACACACACATATATATATATATATATATATATATATATATATATATATATATATATATATATATATATATATATATATATATTTATATATACTCATACACACCTACATCTACTTGTTGCAATAGATTCTCTGTACTGTTGACTGACTGTGATGGTCAATATGTTTGTGAATACGTCAAAGATATGTATCTGTGGGATAGCTTAGTTGGAAACTGTTTATGTTATGGTATTATGGGTCCTTGCTTTGATCCTAGCAAAAGCTGTGTATTATGTTGCTAGGCAGAACAAGTGCTATTGCATACAGTGTGATTTAGTCCCTTGGTTTTAACTAGGGTGTGTCATTGGAGGCTAAAGCACTAAATCTATGATTATTGATTGGTACTGACATTGAATGCAAATCCTGTGTGTACTGTAGTACTAATTGAAGCTCCGGGCCTGTACAGCAAAGTATGGTGTATGTCCACATTGCTTGCATCCACTGTTTTGTGTGGTCCCTGTATTCATCACAGATTACATTTCTCAAGATTAAGGTTGTGTAAGTACTGACACACAGTACTGTATAGTACACACTGAAAGCTTATCTGGGTTGTCATACCTTTGTGTCCTGTAATATGTCTGATGTGTGTGTGGGTATGTCTGTAACATGTCCTTTGACATATGTGTGGTAATACATATAACTGTGTATCTAGCAGCATTCATAGTGTACTACAGCAGTATGTGACCTATATTCCCAATTGTGCACATATTTTGGCCATGGGTTTGGCATTAACAAGTTGTGTGGTATAATAGTAATACATTTACTGGACCTTACACTGATTGTGATGGATGATATATTTCTTTACACATCAGCTTGATGTATATCTGCTGTGGCTAGGTGGTGCATCGTGTTGCATACAGTGTGCCAGGTACTCTTGTGTAGTCTTATATAGTGATTTTATTTTGTTGCTGTGCAGAACATGGTTCATTAGATAGAGAGTGAGCAAGGCACTTTCAAGCAGTTGTGGGGTGAGCAGTGATAAGTGGCAGTTACAGTGTTTCACTCTTGGTTAGCTTATAGGTGCTATATATGGCAGTTCAGTGATATCTGTACTGTATAATGTTAAATGTACCATATGACTTGCTCAGACATATTTTTGTATTTATGTCTTCCAGGGATTATGGCCCACCACAGGAACCCAAGTTACAGTAGTGCTGAAGATGATATCATCACTAGCAGTATGATTCAGCACTACTGTCTAATGTTTTCACAAACCAGCCAGGACCAGCAGGAGCATACTGCAATGTGGCAAGATCTTGTCCACAGGGTCAATGAGGTAGGCCTGCATAACCGCACATATGAGCAGGTACACCACCACTGCAGTGATCTTCTCAGACATGTCCGTCAGCGTGCCACTGATGTGCGTAGAGAACAGCTTGCAACAGGGGGTGGTGTTAATATCCATCCCCCCTCACCAGAGTGGAGGAGCTGCTCATGAGCCTGGTGGCACCTGCCCAACAACAACAGTAGCAGACATACACCATGATGGAGGTTGGAGCCACCCAGCAAGCACACATGGAGCATGCAGGTAACATGGCATATCTGTAGACTACTGTAATCTGTATTGGTAGATCATGCATATTTGAGATGTGGAGTGTGTCGTTCAAAGATGTGGAGCCTGTTGTTGTGCAATACTGATCATTTGGAACATAATCTGTAGCCCTGAGAATGTAAACTGTTGTTGTACTGTAAGATTGCAAACACACAGTAGCAATGCCACAGTTGTGGCCACTGACAAACTGTCTCATCTCTATATAGATACCTCTGGGGTGACATCAAGGCAGTAGACAGATGCTGGTGAGTGTGTTCTACATTTATTATTGTAAATAAAAAGTGCATGTCATAGTTAAGGTGTAGGCCATGTACACATGTAACACACCTACCCATAATGCATGCTGTGCATGTTTGGTGTAAGAGCATGCACATCTCACTAATGTGATTAGCTGCCTCAAACACATGCAATACCCAGACCATCTTAAACAAATGCAGCTAGACTGTAGTGACCATTGGATAGGCACAGTTGATACTCAACATGCACATAACATACACATCTATGTCATACACAGAGCATTTTAACATGCTACACATAAAGGATTCCAAAACCCTCTGTAAAGACACACTCCAGCATCCAAAATCTCATCTACACATTACACATAATATACCCGAGGGGTAGAGGCCTATCCTGGGGCATTTAAACACTCTGCAGCACACTACACATTCATGTCAGGGAATGCTCCTTATTGGCCTCCTTACAAACTCACTTAACAACTGGTTGTGAAATGGTGAATTTAGCCAAGGTAGTACAGTTCTGGCACAGCATGATTTGTGCTGGTTTGTGAAACATTTGTAGCCTTGAGTGACCACCTGATGCTTCATGATGATGGCCTGTGGTACTATACCCCATCCAGTTATTGTAACCGCAGTACTACACATAGCTGTCATTGCTACACACCATAATGATATGCGTGCGTGCACACATATGCACCTCTAAACAGTATGCATACCAATCACCATTTACACAACTGACACATATATGTCTTGTGATGCTATTGAGTGGATAGGTCATATGCCACATATTGGGTATATGTAGTGTTTAAATATGCGGTTGTGTTTTAGCATGCCATGTCATGGATGAGACTGGCATGTCCACAATATGATCTACACTCACCATAAGTACCATACATTGGGTATGTGGCCGAATGGTATTCCATCAATTATCCATGCACCACTGATGATGTTATATGAATACTCATCATGCATGTGCTAAAATGTGTCCACAATTATTTGCTAAAGACGCAGAGGCTGTAATCAGCATTGGATACCTATCTGACACACAGATACACATCCAATAATGGTATGTACACCTGTGAGTTATGGTGCACAGTACATCACAGGGTTATGACTACACTTGCACTGCATGCTATTGAGCAACACATGTCCTGCACTCGGGAGGAGTGTAGTTTTGTGTGTGTGCATGTGCGCATGTGAGCATGTGGTCTGAAGTCATGTTCAGGTCTTAAAGTGTGTTTCCTGTTTTCCTCTCACAGGTGGCGAGGTGGGGCTGGTTCACTACAGCAGGGAACCTGATGTCACTGAGACAGACAGTGATCATGAGGATAGATGTGTTGAGGCACAAGCAGGTTTGTCAAGGTCTGTTGTTGGGCCACTAATTGACAGTACACAAGTCTCCACCCCATCCATGCACACAGTCGTACTGCCTGTACATCCATCATCACCATTGCCCTTAGCTGAGGGACAGTGTAGGGTTGGCACTGGCCAGGACAGTGTGGTATGTATGGCACATGTATCAGGACACAGCAGCCATAGCCAGATGTCTGGAATGGTACCACATAGGCAGATGCCCAGGGGTTCATGTCAGAGCACCGCTGGTCATCATGCCCCTTGGCAGACGTGCCACACCTCTTTCTACCACACACATGTTCCAGGCTGTCATGGAGACACAGACATGAATGGAGTGGTACACCAGACAGGGGCTAAGGGCACAGAGGGCTCATTACACCTCTGTAAATGACAGTATCCATGACCTAGCAGGTGCCATATGTAACTACACTGCTACACTGAGGTCATTGATAGACGTTGGGGTGAGACATTGGTTGTCCTCCACAATGTCATGTCCATGTGTCAGGACAGTGCAGGACGGTTGAGACATCGACGTGGACGTATGCCAGCAACATCACCAGCTGGAGGTCACCATGGACGTTCAGCAAGTCACAGCCACTCCCGTAGTGCCAGTACCAGCCCCAGCAATGTTGGGGGGGGCTGTCCATATACCATCCTAGCAGACCACATGCACATGGCTCTGGCCAGTCCCAGCAGGGACCTGGATCCAGTGGACATTTGTCAACCTCTTCGGATAGTACCCAATCTGGATTAGTACCTGATACTGTCTGTAGCACCCCTGCCAGGCACAGGTTCTGTATCCATGGCCAGAGACAGTGATCTGTAAAGCCTGCCAGGTACAGTCTGTAGCTGTCTCACAAATCTCTGTATATGGCAGCCACATGGTGGAACTGTGTGCATGCAGACACACACACATAAACCAGAAACCTAGGGCAAACACATACCCATACATGTGACATCAACATTGGCCCATAACAGTACTCATGGCCCTCACACACACACTCACACACACATGTCGATTGTATGGCTCAGTGTAGGCCTCTGGCAAACCAACAACACACCCTGTGCATATGATGAAACCTGTGCCACCTCCTGTCATCTGTAACATTGATGCAGGAACAGACTTGCATGGTGCTGATGCACAGGGTGACATTAATAAAGTATAGCAATGGTTGGATGTGTAGCATATTGTCAGCAGTAAAGTGTAATGATATCCTTGAAGGTGTAGCTGAGCAGGCATGATGCATTAAAGCTGTAATTAGCAATGTTTTATTGTTTTCACCAGTGTTTATTCCAGTTGTGTTTTGTTTGCCCATGTGCCACTTGGCTGATGTGTGTAGTTGTGTCAGCATGCATTATACAGTGGACAGTAAGTGTGAGGTGTGTGCAGCACAGGTTTGCAGGTGTCCATTTGTGAACATGGTGGATGTGCACTGTCTGCAAGTACATGCATATTGGACACATGGGCAGGGTGACATGCCCTGTATTGGCCAGTGTTAACACTCCATAATTTCTATTGGTGGCCAGTATGCATTGTTCTACACACATTTTGGAACTTGAGAACGCATGTTTGTGTATGACAAGGGTTGACACTGTGCTGTGGGTGATGCTGTTGTTGCTATCTGTCATTGTTTTGCATTACTAAGGTTAACACTGTCCCAGCTGCATAATCCTTTAGTAATGCACACTGTTCACCTACAGGGTTGCATGGATCGTGCTATCACAAACACAAGAAATTCTCACTTATACAGTAAAAGTGCATTAGTCTCATGGACCCCTGCCATAAACTAAATATATAATAGAAGGTGTGAAGTTGTACCAAAAAAGAGTTACATACCAAGAAGGGATAACCTCTCTGGTCAGTATCATTGGGAAAATACAAGCCCTCATTAAACATACAAGGCAAGCTTCAAAATACAAAATGGCAAGGATTCCAAAGACAACACTAAAGCTTTCTTTAGTGTTGTTTATAATCTAGAGGGGAAATCTCAGATCGGGTCATAGTTAATGTAAATGGTCAGAAAGTACACTTATCTAACTGACATTACCAATTTCTTGTCAGATAGTTTGAATGAGGATTTCTCCAACCTGTCGTTACACAAGGGCCACATTCCCAGACCTGAAGAATGTAAAACCTGATGATTCACAGACACTCTAGTTAAAACAGCTCTTTACCAAAGTCCAAACCACAGTGGCAATGGCACTGGACAGTGTCCCTGGCCGTGTCATACACAAGCTGACATATGACGTCACCACTCACCTAAACACTCTGTCCAGATGCAGCCTCTATACAGGTTACATACTTGTAGAATGACGCATTGTAATGGTGTTCACAGTCCACAAGGGCTGAGCTACACCATCTTCTTCTTCTCCTTTTGGATGCTCCCATTAGGGGTCACCACAGTAGATCATCTGTTTCCATTTCTTCCTGTCTTCTGCATCTTGCGCTGTCACACCATCCACCTGCATGTCCTCTCTCATCACAACCATAATCCTCATCTTTGGCATTCCTCTTTTCCTGTTACCTGGCGGCTTCATCCTTAGCATCTATTTAACAATATACTCTGCATCCCTCCTCAACACATGTACAAACCAATGTAATCCTGCCTTTCTGGCTTGATCTACTAACCTTCAAACCTGGGCTGACCCTCTAATATACTTATTCCTAATCCTGTCCACCCTCATCATACCCAGTGCAAATGTTAACATAAATTGATTAAGGGTAAAACTACAACAGATCCTGGAAACTATCACACTATAAGCCAGACAAATGTTATCTGGAAGGCTATGGAGCACAGCATTATGGAACTCATTAACAGAGACATTATGAACCTGCAAACACTGCACCATACCCACTTAGGTTCTCTAAAGGCCAGATCATGGCTCCTACACCTAGTAGACTTCAAGCCAGTTAACAAGGCTATAGATGAGGGAGGGGTGGTCCACAGAGCCAAGTTATAGCTCACCAGCAATTCATACCCATCCCACATTCTGGTATTATACATAACCTCAACAGACTGACCATAAACGATTGTTAGATGATGGATTGACAACAGACGCACAGATGTAGGACACATAGAAACATTTGCAGCCTCCATGTACAATGCTATGCCAGTAACAAGTGATATTCACCTGCACTCAGTCCTGGGACCACTGCTGTTTGGCATATAGCTTTCTTAGGCACAAGCAAACACAGTAGGGATATGTCTGCCCATGTTTGATGAAAATGCATACTGTGGGCTATACTTTATTCTCCAGATGACACACACATCCTCCAAAAGGGTATCATAGAGACAGATACCTGGTGTCAAAATCATGCTGTAAAGCTATAAGCCAAAGAAAGCATAGTTATCCACTTTTAGAAAACAAAGTATCCCCAGAGTACCACATAGGTAGTAGCCCCCAAAATGTGGAACAGATACTAATGTATACATAGAGCCATGTGTTTAGTCATCTCTCCTTTGATAATCACATTACCAAAGGGTTTTGGAAATCCCTCTGTGGAGCACATAAGCAATAAAGGGTTTGCATGCAGATCCACAAAGGTTGTTGCACACCTATAATGATTAGTCATCTTTGCCAGACTTTGCTTGCTTTGGAACAGGATTCAAATATACCTCAAGCATAAACCCTCACTCACACTCTTCAACAGAAACCGTGATGAGTAGATGTGAAACAGAAGACGTAGCCCAGGGATCACTGCAGTGGCTAAGCTTGTCACAAGCATGCAGAAGTGACCTAGGGTCTGGAAAGCACCAGCAAGCTCTGGCAAAGATAACAGATGCTTTCATGGAGAAAGCAGAGTACCCACCTATGAAATAATTGAGGTCACATGTATGTATATGGCTTTGCCTCACAGCTACCTTACATGTGTTATGCACATACAGTTGTCAATGTGATATGTCATACACTAGAAAAATCAAAACCCACTCCACATTGGCCAACAGCATCATACACTCTCACACATCTGGAACACACACACTGTTAGCAACTGCAGGATTCAAACTCCTAACTACATTATGATACTATAGCAGTACACATTTACACAATGCACTATACACATTACTGGGATTTCACCTTCCCACAGGTATATTTGTAGGATGGTGACATCATCAGACTTGACAAAGATGAGTATATCACTTTTAAGAGGTGTGAGTAGTCTCCAAAAAGGTTGTTCCCTTCTCAGGGAGACACACACACACACACACACTCGCCAAGTGCAAGATTTAAACCCCTACCTGACTACATTATGATACTACAGCAGTACGTATTTACACGATGCGCTATACATTACTGGGATTTCACCTTCCCACAGGTATATTTGCAAGATGGTGACATCATCAGACTTGACAAAGATGAGTATATCACTTTTAAGGGGTGTAAGTAGTCTCCAAAAATGTTGCTCCCTCCCCAGGGAGACACACACACACTCCCAGTTGGCAAGTGCAAGATTCAAACCCCTACCTAACTACATTATGATACTACAGCAGTATGCATTTACACGACATGCTATACACATTACTGGGATTTCACCTTCCCACAGGTGTATTTGTAGGATGGTGACATCATCAGACTTGACAAAGATGAGTATATCACTTTTAAGGCGTGTGAGTAGTCTCCAAGAAGGTTGCTCCCTCCCCAGGGGGGCACACACTCACACATTTGGCAAGTGTACCTAACTACATTATGATACTACAGCAGAATACAATTACACGACGCGCTACACATTATTGGGATTTCCCCTTCCCACAGGTGTATTTGTAGGATGGTGACATCATCAGACTTGACAAAGATGAGTATATCACTTTTAAGGGGTATGAGTAGTCTCCAAAAAGGTTACTCCCTCCCCAAGGAGACACACACACACAGTTGGCAAGTGCAGGATTCAAACCCCTACCTAACTACATTATGATACTATAGCAGTACACATTTACACAATGCACTATACACATTACTGGGATTTCACCTTCCCACAGGTATATTTGTAGGATGGTAACATCATCAGACTTGACAAAGATGAGTATATCACTTTTAAGGGGTGTGAGTAGTCTCCTAAAAGGTTGCTCTCTCCCCAGGGAGAGACAGACACACACATACACTGTTGGCAAGTGTGGGGTTCTTAATTCAAACTAAGTACTTCTTTACACTTCAGCAAGCGATGTGGAGTTACAGGGTGCAATACAGACATTACTCGCTGATAGTTTGCCCAAAGGTTTTTTTTCACATTTGCTAAACTCAGCAGGCTTATCATACTAGGTGTATTGTGTGTGTATTGTATGCATAGGCCATGACCATATCATATATGTGTTGATGCACCACATGCTGGCACACACAGGGTCAAACTGGTGGCTAAGCTCTGTCAACCCAATAATGGACAGTACAGTCAAGAGGAGTAGGGTCATACAAGTATAACACCAACAGTCTCACATAGACCCACAATATAAGCACCAGCAAAACACACACATAAATACACATTACCCTACTCGGAGAATACAAATATTAATCTGAAAAAGAGTGAGTGTTCTCCTAAGCAGACAAGCAAGCAACATGCACCTCCAAGCACACGCCAAAAAACACATAATACACCAAAGCAGTATGTCTCACAACAGGCCCTAAGGAAAAACAACATACCCAACACACTAGTAATAGGTGACTCCATAGTCAGGCACACAGATGTTCCACTCACTAGGTTGGACAAGGGGAAGGTTACTGTCAGTTGTCTGTCAGGTGCTATGATCCGCCACATAACACAAGCACTTAGATCACTCCAGAACAGGTACATATATGACGCGGTCTTTTTACATGTCAGTGTGAATGATCTGAGACATACCTCCCAGGACAACATGACAAGAGATATATAGATATAGTAGCTGTATAATCATGTAGCCCAGGCTGTTATGACCCTGACCTTGAGTAGCATCTTACCTTCACCTACATGATACTGCAATATAACAGAAAGATGATAAGCTTCAACAATTGGCTGAACTTCTGGTGTCATTCAAAGGGTATCCAGTCTCTGTCTGCCTGGGATGACATGATAGACATGCCTATGCTTCTGAATACTGGCCAAGGCTCTTGCTGTCCCCATATTACCTTTCTTAGGCAAGGCTCAAAGGTTCATAGGTTCATAGGTAGGTACTAGGCTATCAGCCCTGGGAGCTATACAAGCCCAGCCTAAAAAGGTACCCTGGCTTTTGCCACCCAAGAAAATTATTTTCCTGTGCCACTGTCGAGCAGAGCCACAGAGGTGATCCCCAGGGTGAATTTCCTATTTCCCATCCAATCATCAAGAGTTTTCTTGAAGAGTGCTAATGAGGAGCTTTGTTTGATATATATAGGTAGTTTATTCCGGAGTATGAGAAGTCTCTGGGACAGGAATCTATCCCTCCGGCATGTCCTGTTTATTGTGGTGACAAGTTTTAGGTCCCTAGAGCATGTAGCTTGGAGGGATTGGGATTTCTTTAAGTGGAGCATGTCCAAAAGCTCTGGGTTTGACATAGCTTTGTATGTTAGGCAGAGATCACCTCTGAGTAGGCAATATGCGACGGAGTAAAACTGGATTTTTTTTAGACGGTCTGTAAAGGGCATCTGTTTAGGCCTGTAATCCCCTTTGTGAGGTATTTCTGCAGCCTTTCCAGTTGTTGTAGATGTCTTGTGAGGTACATACCAAAAGGGGCGTTGTACTCTATAATGGGTCTAATGAGTGATGAGTAGAGGGGAACAATGACCTCTTTTTTTCTGGATGAGAAACCTTTTGTGATGAGGTGTGCCACATAGAAGGATTTCCTGACTACTGTGGCGATGTGATTATCAAAGGAGTGATTACTGTCCATCTGTGTCCCAAGATCTCTTATCACACTTTCGGTGTTAAGTATACCATCGCCTATGTTGTATTTCATGGATACAGAGTTTTTACCAAAGGTGATGACAATGCACTTTTTGGCATTGAGCTTGAGGCCATGGCTTTGACACCAGGCATCTGTCTCAGTGAGGCCCTTTTGTATGATGTCCACATCGTTAGGAGTTTCGATTATAGCTCCTAGTTTGCAGTCATCTGCGAACTTTGTTAGCCAAAGACCTTCTGTGTTAGCCTGTACTTCAGAGAAGTAGATACCAAACAGGAGAGGACCCAGGACTGAACCCTGTGGTACTCCACTTGTCACTGGTCTGAAGTCAGATTTGGAGTCTGCTACTTTCACAGTGTAAGTTCTGTCAGTGAGCCAGTTGGCAACCCATCTTGTGACATAGGGATTTATACCTAGTTTAGTGAGTTTATCTATAATTCCAGAGTGGGGGATGGTGCTGAAAGCCTTGGCAAGATCTAGATAGGCTGTGTGAACCACCTTACACTTGTCTATGGCTTTGGTGACCACTTCAAAGAAGTCTATCAGGTTTAGGAGACATGATCTGACTTTTACAAACCCGAACTGGGTGGGGTCCAGAGTTTGGAGATTACCAATATCTTTGTTTATAAGTTCCATGATGATACGTTCCATGGCCTTGCAGACCAGGCTCATCAGGCTACTGGGGTGGTAGTTCCTGGGGTCCATGGTGGCTCCACCCTTGTGGAGTGTGATAACCGTCGCTGTGCACCATTCAGCAGGCACAAAGCCTGAGGTGAGGCTATGATTGGCCATGGTACTTAGGTGGGGTGCCAGTTTGTTCTGTAGTTTGTGTAGAACACAGCCTGGGATGTTGTCCGGTCCCATGGATGCTGTGTTCCTGGCTTTGGAGAGTGTGTTTTTTACCTGTGCAGCCGTGATTACAGGAACTTTGCATTCTTCCGGTATAGAGATGGGCACTTTAATGGGTGAGAGGGGGGGTAAAGTTACCACTGAACCTGTCTGCCAGGATGTTGGCAATATCAGTTGGGTCTGTATATTTAGTGCCATTGTGCTGTATCTCAGTGCAGATCTGAGTGTTGCCATTAAGATTATTGACATAGCTATAGAATGCTTTGTGGTTGTCTTTATAATCAGTGGCAATTTTGTTTTCGTAACTAGCTTTGGAGGATTTTATCAGGGATCACAGCTTCTTACTGAGGCTGACCAGGGAGTTCCTACACTCATGGGATTTTACTCTCTTTTGCAGCAGTTTCTTCCTTCTGTTGTACAGTTTGTTTATGGCAGGGGACCACCAGATTGGTTTCATTTATTTGGAGGATAGCGTCTTGGTTTTGTTTGGGATAGCACGATCCATGCACTCATGTAAGTGCTTATGAAGTGCAATTGTGTAGGATTCAGTAGTCGTAACTGTATTGTCCATCTGCATGGGTGTCATGAAGTTCACCACTTCTGTCTAAAGAATCATGAAGTTGGCTTTGGAGAAATTTTTTACCATGATTTCCTTAATGGGGGGTGGGGGCAGCATGTGGATATCTGGGGTAATTAGCTTATGGTCGGATTGGACCAATGAGGCGTTAACTTCAGGTGTGGAACACCGGTCACTCAGGACAAACCAAACCCCGTAACCAACACAAATAACCACAAAGTGAGCTAAATGCTACTTATTGCCAGAAGTGTCAGCCTCCAAATGCACACACTCCAGGCACTTCTCAGTATGGAGAATATTGATATCTGTGCAGTAACAGAAACCTAGTTCATGGTTCCAGAGAGCACACCAGCACTACCAGGATACTTCTCATTCCATACCTTCCAGCATCAGAACCTGGATCATAGCACATAGGGCGGGGATGTATCCATATTCATCAAGGATACCTACACCTCTCTCTACATCCTTTCTACAGGATATATATCCATAGAATGTTGCACAGCAAAGTTCTTCCCACTCCACAGGGGTGGGGTCACAACAGACCCTTGGCATTCCCGCTCTGTGAGCCTGATGAGTCTGATCTGCAAGGCAATGGAGTCAATCATAATGGAAGACAACAATAAAGACATTGGGAACCTTCACACAGTTAAGCACACCCAGTTTGGCTTCGTCAAATGCAGATCATGCCTCCTGAACTGGGTGGATTTCTTTGAGACAGTTACCTAGGCTACAGATGATTGAAAAGAGCTCCACACAGCCTACCTATACCTCACTAAGGCCTTTGACACCATTCCCCAGTCAGGTATCATAGATGAACTCACCAACCTGGGCATAAATCTATACATCACAAGATGGATTGCAAACTGGCTCACAGATAGATCCCACAAATTAAGAGTTGCTGGCTACATGTCAGACTGTAAACCGGTAACAACTGGTGTCCCCCAGGGTTCAGTTCTGGGGCCCCTCCAGTTTGGTATATACTTCTCAGAAGTACATGCCAACACAGGAGGGTCGGGGTTGACTAAGTTTGCTGGGAACTGTAAAGTGTTTGCCATAATAGATTCCCCGGATGACACAAATATTCTCCAGAAGGGACTCTATGAGACAGATGTGTGGTGTCAGAATCATGGCCTCAAGCTCAATGCAAAAGAATGCATAGTAATCCCCTTTAGGGAAAACAAAGTACCCACAAACTACCACGTAGGTGTTACCCACTAAAAACTGACAAGGTAATAAGGAATCTGGGGACACAAGTAGATAGTCATCTTTCCTTTGACAACCATGTTGCCAAAGTGATTAGGAAATCCTATGTGGCCCACCTAATCAACAAAGGGTTTGCATCAGGATCAAAAGAGGTAGTGGTGGCCCTCTACTCTTAAGTCATCAGACCCATCATTGAGTACAATGCACCATTTTGGATGTACTCGACTAAGCATATCCAGCAGCTGGAGAGACCACAGAGGTACCTCACCAAGAGGATTACTGGCCTAAAACAGTTGTGTTATGCAACACAACTGGAAAACTAAATCTGTTCTCTGTTGCGTACCGCCTACTCAGAGGCAAACTCTGCATAACATACAGAGCCATTTCCAATACATAACTGTTGAACATGATCCATCTAAGGAAAACAAAATGGAGTCGCACTACACACTCCAGGGATATGAACCTCATCACAGCAATGAATACAACATGCTGGTGGGATAGAGTATCATCCCAGAGACTTGCCTTACTGTGGAACAGAGTCCCAATGTACATCAGACAGAGGCTGTCACTGACACTCTTCAATAGGAACCTTGAGTGGATGGGAAACAGACAATTCACGCCAGGGATCACATCAGCAACCCCACTAGAAAGGGGCTTAGGGTACTAACTATTAGAACTAGGGCTTAGGAATCTAACCAATGGGGTGGTGAAAGCTGCACAACTTGCCTAAGCTAATATATGCCTTCATGAAGATAGTCTACTACATACCTATGAACCTATGTGACAGGTACATGTCTACAGATAGTAGATGTGTACTTCATTGTACAGTCATGTTGTACAGCAGGCACATGCACCACATACACTGTAATGCATACAGATACTGGTGGCTATTATGTACAGTGGGTGAGATGTGCACCTCATGTCTTTTGTGCCATTGGGATGTGTGCGACAGTCCTGGATGGCTCCCTGTCATGGTCACCCTCTTACACACATCTCTGCCCATCTATCTTTGGCTTATTATACTGTGTTCTCCCTACATATATAGGTACATAGGTATGTAATAGGCTATCTGCCTGAAGGCATATATTAGTATGGCCAGAGTGAGCAGCTATCACCACACCTGGGGTTAGTTCCCTATGCCTCTGTGTAGTAGAGCTGATGAAGTGATCCATGGTGTGACAGTTCAGTTTCACATACACTCATCAAGGCTCCTCTGGAAGAGTGTCAGTGAGGCCTCAGCTTAATGTAGGTTGGGAGCCTGTTCCAAAGCAAGGGAAGTCTGTGAGCTAGTAATGTATTCCGCCAACATGTTCTCTTTATTGTTGTGATGATTATATCCCTAGAGCATGTGGCACAGTGAGCTTGGGTTTACTTCAGATAGAGCATGCACATCAGTTCTGCATTGGACATGGACCTGTCTGTTGGGCAGAGATCGCCTGAGTAGACGGTATGCAACAGAGTACAGATTGAGTTACTTCAGTCTTGTTGCTTGGGGCAAATGTTTGTGGCCAGTAATCCTCTTGTTGAGGTACTTCAGTGGTCTTTCCAGCTGCTGAAGGTGCCTCGTCAGATTAATCGCAAGTGTGTCGTGGTACTCTCTGATGGGTCTGATGACTGATGAGTAGAGGGAACCTCCTTTGACCTACATACAAAGACTTTGGCAATTTGTGGGAACACATAGCATGATTTTCTAACCACTTTGTGAATGTGTTTCTGGAAGTAGAGATGACTATCCACGTTTGTCCATAGATACCTTATTATTACCTCCATATTTAGGGTGTTGGCACCTATGTGGTATTTGTATGACTGCAGCTCGAGGCCATAATTTTGAAACCACATCTGTCTGACTGAGACCCTTTTTAAGGATGTCTCTGTTGTCCCAAACATCGATTATGACAACCTTTTTGCAGTCATCCACAAACTTTGATAACCATAGCCCTCGTGTGTTTGATTGTACTTCTGAATAGTATACACCAGACAGGAGGGGTCCCAGGACTGAGCCATGAGGGACAGCAGTGGTTACCAGCTTACAGTCCAACAGGGAGATCACAATCCTTACCTTGTGGGATCTATCTGTGTCCCAGTTGGCAATCCATCAGATGACATACGTGTTTATGCACAGGTTGTTGATTTTGTGGATACGACATGTGAGTGGGATGTAGGAAAAGGTCTTTTCAAGGTCTATGTAGGCCGTGTGGAGCTCATTTCATTGATGTATGTCCTGGGTAACTGCCTTGCAAACTGTCTAGCAGGTTTAGGGACCATGATCTGCCCCTGACCAAACTAAAATGGGTAGGGTTGAGTGTTTGTAGGCTCCCAATAGCTCTGTTTATGAGTTCCATAATGATGGACTCCATGGCCTTGTAGATCAGGCTTATTAGGCTTATAAGACAATAGTTCCCATGGTCTGTTGTGCACCAGCACTTGTGGAGTGTGCCAAACATTACTGTAACTCATTCAACAGTTTCATATCCTGTACAGAGGGTGAGTCTCAACAGACTGTTCAGGTGCAGGGTCTGTTTGTTTTGGAGTTCACATATGACACAGCCAGGGACACCAAGTCATCCCATAGACGCCGTGTTTTTAGGTTTGGATAGAGCTGTTTAACCATTGTATATGTGATTTCTGGGTTTTCACAATCTCCAGGTATGGTAATGGGCCCTTTTGTCAGTGAGAGGGGGGTAAATATGTATGAACCTGTCTGACAAGATGTTGGCAATGTCAGTTGTGTACATGTATTAGTTTACACTTTGCACTAACTCAGAACATATATGTTTACATTGATATTTATGACATAGCTAAAGAAAGCTTCATGGTTCTCTATGGAATCTTTGGCAATATTTTTGGCAGAGCTTGGCTTGGATAATGTTAGGAGTGCTCATTGTTTCATGATGATACTAATCTGAGATTTATTGATCTTCTTTGTATTTTAACTTTCTTTGAACAACTTAAGTACTTGTATTACATAGTTTGATTATGACAGGGGTCCAATATATTATATGGGTATGTTTTCATATCACTGTGTGCGCAAGGCAGGATTGGTGAATAGTGACACGTGTCTGGAGTTAGAACTGCAACTGCCAGATAAGTGTGGCCCACTGCTGTAATCAGACATGGCCTAAGTGTGTGATCATGCCCAGTATGACCTTTCAGTATGTTGTTGACTGAAATTTGCAAAATTTGTTTAAGTGTGTGAGCATGCCCACTATGGGCATATATACTATATGTGTGTGAAAAATCAAGTTGGTTTTTACTTCAGGGCTCACCTTTGTGTTGTACATCAACAGGAAGCACGCTGTGCCTGCAGGGCTTCCATGAGTCAATTTGCATAGACTTATCAACATTTCTATATACGGGGGGACAGCTATTATTTGTAAATTTCTACCCGGGGGGCACACCTGATTGTTACTGTGGGTGTACATAGGATGAGGGGTGAGGGGTACACCTGACACTTATACACATTTGCTAGGCCTGCACTGCTATGTCAGGTACTCCATTCCAGTCTGTACTGTTGCCTATTGTACTGGTTTGAGGCATACCACTGTACTAAAGACCTTAGCTTCCAATTACACTCATATTAGTTTGTGACTTCATATCCTACCCAACCCACATCACACTGCCTGGCCTGCTGTTATCTGTCTGCATAGGCCTGGGTGGAGGTTACCCATATGCCTCTTCAGAGGGCATGATACAGCATTTATTTGTGTTTGCATTTGTCTACAATTGTCCTGCTGGCTGTGACTATTAGTTATGTGACCCCCCAACTGGTATGTGTGAGTGACTTAAGTTGTGTCTGTGCCAGTGAAATGCTGTCATGGCTTAGTGGCTAAGTACTGTGACTATAGTGTACAGTATCCTGAGTTCGAGCCCTGTCACTGCTTTTTATTTTCCTGCTGGGCAGACCTGACTGGTTAAGGAACAGTAAAGCAGGTGTGAGTGTGTTTATCCGACTTTGCTCAACTTTGCCTGACGTTACCCAACGTTGCTCAACGTTGCCCGATGTTGCGCTGGTTAGTGCGGTGCACAGCTACGCGCAATTGGATTTAAATATGCTCAATACTGGTAAAATGTGCTTAGCAGTGCTTTATATTGCTTAAAATAGGGCACTCATGCCTCAGGTGGTGCTGCAGGGCTGCTTATGTCAGATGCACATAGTACACTCCCTATGCATGTTTGAAAACAGGTAGTGTCAAGTTAGGCATCCCTTTTACTGTATGTACGAGTCAGAGAGAGGTGTCATTTCTAGGGTTCCTACTGAGTCAGTGTATGTACTATGCATTGCCTCTTTGTCAAGGCCAGGGCATACTGGGCACTCCTCCTTCTGCCTACTGGGGCAGGCTCAGGTTGTTCCTCCTCTGAGTCATGCTGTGCCTGTGCAGGCCTTGGCAATGGTGGGGGGCTGTTTGGCCCTGCCCCATGCTGTTCCTGCTGCAGCTGTTTCCGCAGGATCATATTGTGTAGCATGGCACATACCATAACAATTTGGGTACATGTAGTTGGTGAGTACTGCAAGGCTCCACCAGATGTGTCCAGGCACCGGAACCATGACTTGAGCATCCCAAACACATGCTCAATTATGTTTCTTATTTGTGCATGTGCCTCAATATGGAGTTCTTGTTCAGGTGTGTGTGCATTTCTGATGGGTGTCATCAGCCACGGCTCCAGTGTGTATCCAGCATCCCCCACTAGGTGACCATCAGGGATGTCCTCACTGGAAAATCTCTGGTACAGCTGCGTCAGATACCAGATGTGGGAATCGTGATAGCTTCCAGGGCAGCCAGCACACACATTCATTATTATGCCCTGGGCATCGCACACGACCTGGCAGTTGATGGAGCGGAAGCCCTTGCGGTTGATGTAGACCCTACCCCGCTCATTGGGTGGTGCTTTGAAGCATATGTGCGTGCAGTCTATTGCACCCACTACCTCATGGTATTCTGCTATTTGGTGGAAAAGATGAATATTGCTGGCCAATGCCTCACGGGAATTGGAGAAATATACACGGTCACCGACATGTGCTGACATGGCATCCAGGAACAGGTGGAGTACCCTGGATGCTGATGCCTGTGGAATCCTCATCATATCACCAGTTGGTCTCTGGAAGGTACCTGTAGCTAGTATTCTTATGCCAACACATACCTTGGTATCCACTGGGATGGGTTCCCCTCTGTTGGTTCTGTGTGTGAGGCGTGGCCGGCACAGCTCAACAATTTGCTGTAGAAGGTCTCTGTCCACCCTATAGCGCTCCACTATCTCCAGCTCATGTAGCCCCTGGTAGATTACCCTGGGTCTGTACACTTTTCTCCATCTCCTCACTGTGGGTTGCTCAGCAGCATTCACAACATAACCACCCTCAGCACCTTGCACATGTTGGTTTATGATAGCAAGAGCAGCCCCTAACATTTTGTCTGATTTAAGCTTTTTAAGCTTTCCCTCTTTGTATACTGCAGTGTTTCAGAGTTCTTGAGAAAAAACAGGGGGAATGGTGTTTGCAGAGTTTAACGTGCTGGGCTTGGCTGGGCTAGTCTGCTACCTGTGTAACTGGCTGATTCTGATATATTTCACCTGGTAGCTCTGCTAGTTTTCCTTGGTTAACTTCCTACTACT
Source organism: Protopterus annectens (assembly GCF_019279795.1). Taxonomy (NCBI): domain Eukaryota; kingdom Metazoa; phylum Chordata; order Ceratodontiformes; family Protopteridae; genus Protopterus; species Protopterus annectens. Next base: position 32,381,080 of record NC_056748.1, read on the forward strand.
TATTTTCCTTCCTTTTGCCTTTCTGTTTCCGCCCGGGGGGAAGTGCCGCATGAATGAGCGCACATGCGCGCACACGCTGTGTGCATGTTTGCAAGGAGTTTCCTATCTTTTAACAGTGTGCACCTTGGGTTTGAGGTTTTCAAATAGGACAACTGTAGGCATGCCTCATTGCAATCCTGAGCAACTCAGAGCAAACACAAGCCACTGTGCTCCAATTAGCTTACAGTCTGTCTGACACATCCCCTCATGATGTCACCTATATTCTAGTCTTCTACTCACCTACTCCTACTCTTACACTCTTGGAACATGCCTCACATGCTGGGGAAAATTGGGATTCAATATCCTTATCGTCATTTGCATAAGATTGCCTAGTAATGCATGGTTACATCTCTCACACTGAGCTTCCCCCCTTAGCAACCACTACTCAGTGGCCATGTTGTCTTCAGCCTGCCATTCACCTGCATGGCAGAATAAGCTTTTTAGTGAAAATGCCTTTTTTTGGCTTTTTTAATTATTTTCTTGTTTTTATAAGCGCCACACGTTTACACGGTGCTGCGCTATGCTTAAACATCGGAGATCTGTGGAAAAAAAAAGTTAAATTGTTATATTTTTAAACATTTTATAATGCCAATGGCATTATATTTGGCCATTGGCATGCTTCCTCAACTGTATGCATTCTTTATTTGGAGCTGTCATAGCTCCGTTTAGCTATTTGCAGAAATGTACTCTGTTACCAACAGAGTACATTTCTGCAGCTAACACTAATCTTCCACAGACAGGTTAGTGTTTCCTGGATTGCAAATTTACCTCATTTGCATGGCTTTCACCAGCAAATGAGGTAATTTGCATACCATGACGTTGTCCATGCAAGAGTAGCTTTAGCAGCTCTCGTGCACACCCCTGCCGGCTGTTCCTGGATCGCATGGCAGACATATTGCAGGCGTGAGCTCCTACACTCTTCTTGCACTCCGTGCAAGCTTTCGTAAATCCGGGGGAATGTTTTGGTCTGAAATCACACCAACATTATACATTTATGTTTTTGATAGATTTTTTTTATTTTACTATGAAAAGAACTGAAGCCTATGCATTTTTAGCTGCCTGTTTTGCATTATCAGTTTACAGAGACCACTTTGCCTGTATTGCACCATAATTTCAAATGACAGTATCTACTGTTTCAAGATAACCATATGAAATTTTCAGGACAATGCTTACTGATAACCCCTCTGTCATTTTGCTTTCCACAGGCTAATAGCTTTAAGAGAATATAGACAAGATTTCCTATATGGACATGTCTCTCAGACCATGTAAGATATGCATTTTTGCTATAACATATACATGTGACTTAAAATATTACTTTTTCTTACAGAAGAATATTATTTCTGATTGTTCTTTCATAAGAACCTGCAAATAATATGATTTCAATATATACCAAGTTACAACTTAAAAAAATGCAACATATACATTATTTTGTGAAATAAAAGGAAAAACATCGAGCATTTAAATAGCTATAAAACAACTGATGGTGATACCTAGAAATAATGGACAATTTCTCTGCAACCATAGAACATATCATAGATAATTTCTCAGAATAATATATAGTTATGCTCAGCTA